>NW_028154511.1:0-76223 GCF_965231275.1 Zosterops lateralis
AAGAGAAGAGAAGAGAAGAGAAAAGAAAAGAAAAGAAAAGAAAAGAAAAGAAAAGAAAAGAAAAGAAAAGAAAAGAAAAGAAAAGAAAAGAAAAGAAAAGAAAAGAAAAGAAAAGAAAAGAAAAGAAAAGAAAAGAAAAGAAAAGAAAAGAGAAAAGAAAAGAAAGTCCTGGTGTTGTCATTATTAGCACCTGGAGCGTGACTGAAATCTGATGTTTGCTGACCCCGGCAGTGCCCAGACGTGGCAATTTCCAGGGCCTGGAGTCCTGATCCAGGCAATTGGCAGCACCTGCAATGCCCAGGTGCTACCTTTGCCGGCACCGGTGCCAGGCAGCTGGGCCAATTTCCTGCTGCTGGGGCCCTCGGGAGCCTGGTCGAGCAGGAAAGGTGAGGCTTAGGCAGGAGATCTCCTTGCGGCTGCAGCAAAGGCCCGGCGCACACACACCTTGCCGGCGCTGTGCCCTGGGCCAAGAAGGATTGTGCCCCAGGGGCTGCGCCTAACTTTCTTCTGGCAGGCAGCTTTGGAACATGGAGTGTGGAGAAGGCAGAGGTGACTGTCAGCTTTGTGCGGTCCTACTAAAGGATGCTGCCTGTGAAGCAGCCTGGGAGCAGGCTTGACGTGCCAGCAGCGGCCAATTGAGAGGCCTTTTCTTCCCTGTGGGCTGAGACCCTGAGCCTTGCCCTTTGCCAGGGCCCGTGAGTGCCTGCCCAGGGGCCTTTTGCACAGGGATGAGAGAAGTGCTGCTGCAAGTCTGTCCTCAAGCCGCTTTTGCTGCAGATGGAGCTGAGGACTACTGATTGCTTGCAGTCTCAGGTGCTGTTTGTGTGCAGGTGGAAGTGCTGAGGGAGGGAGCAGCTCAGCTGGGGACCAAGTGGTCTTCTTCTTCTTGGCGGTTTTTGTTTCTTTCTTTGAAGGACTTCTTTCTGGCAGCTCTGGGCGGAGCTGAGGAAGTGCATCTGACACAGGCCTGTGGCACTGTGGGGGTGGCCAAGGTGACCTTCCCTGAGCTGTGTGCAGAGAAATGCCCATCAGTCCCAGCCAGAGAAGTTCAGTGGCCGGTCAGTTTTGTACACTGGACGAAGCTCAGGACGCTTCCCTTCGGGCGTATCCAGAGAGGGAACGCTGGTGCGGGCACGGCTGTGGTGTCACAAAGAGGGGGAATGTTTTGCTGCCCCCATTGTGATGTCAGAAAGAGGGAGAACAAAGGGGCTGCAATGGCTGTGGTGTCAAAAAAAGGGTGAATGTTGTGCTGCCCCTATTGTGATGTCACAAAGAGGGGGAACAGAGGGGCTGCAATGGCTGTGGTGTCCCAAAGAGGGGGAACGTTGTGCTGCCCCCACTGTAATGTCACAAAGAGCGGGAACACAGGGGCTACAATGGCTATGGTGTCACAAAGAGGGGTAATGTTGTGCTGCCCCCATTGTAATATCACGAAGAGGGGAAACAGAGGGGCTGCAATGGCTGTGGTGTCACAAATACGGGGAATGTTGTGCTGCCCCCATTGTGATGTCACAAAGAGTGGGACCACAGGGGCTGCAATGGCTGTGGTGTCACAAAGAGGGGGAACACAGGGGATGCAATGGCTGTGGTGTCACAAAGAGGGGGAATGTTGTGCTGCCCCCATTGTGACGTCACAAAGAGGGGGAACACAGGGGCTGGAATGCCTGTGGTGTAACAAAGAGGGGGAATGTTGTGCTGCCGCCATTGTGATGTCACAAAGAGGGGGAACACAGGGGCTGCAATGGCTGTGGTGTCAAAAAGAGGGGGAGCACAGGGGCTGCAATGGCTGTGGTGTCACAAAGAGGGGGAATGTTGTGCTGCCCCCATTGTGATGTCACAAAGAGGGGGAACACAGGGGCTGGAATGGCTGTGGTGTCACAAAGAGGGGGAATGTTGTGCTGCCCCCATTGTGATGTCACAAAGAGGGGGAACACAGGGGCTGCAATGGCTGTGGTGTCACAAAGAGGGGGAATGTTGTGCTGCCCTCAATGTGACGTCACAAAGAAAGGGAACACAGGGGCTGCAATGGCTGTGGTGTCACAAAGAGAGGGAACACAGGGGCTGCAATGGCTGTGTGTCACAAAGAGGGGGAATGTTGTGCTGCCCCCATTATGATGTCACAAAGAGGGGGACCACAGGGGCTGCAATGGCTGTGGTGTCACAAAGAGGGGGAATGTTGTGCTGCCCCCATTGTGATGTCAGAAAGAGGGAGAACACAGGGGCTGCAATGGCTGTGGTGTCACAAAGAGGGGGAATGTTGTGCTGCCCTCAATGTGACGTCACAAACAGGGGGAAGAGAGGGGCTGAAATGGCTGTAGTGTCACAAAGAGGGGAATGTTGAGCTGCCCCCATTGTAATATCACGAAGAGGGGAAACAGAGGGGCTGCAATGGCTGTGGTGTCACAAAGAGGGGGAATGTTGTGCTGCCCCCATTGTGATGTCAGAAAGAGGAGGAACACAGGGGCTGCAATGGCTGTGGTGTCACAAAGAGGGGGACCACAGGGGCTGCAATGGCTGTGGTGTCACAAAGAGGGGCAATGTAGTGGTGCCCCCATTGTGATGTCACAAAGAGGGGGAACACAGGGGCTGCAATGGCTGTGGTGTCACAAAGAGGGGGAATGTTGTGCTGCCCCCATTGTGATGTCACAAAGAGGGGTAACACAGGGGCTGCAATGGCTGTGGTGTGACAAAGAGAGGGAACACAGGGGCTGGAATGGCTGTGGTGTGACAAAGAGGGGGAATGTTGTGGTGCCCCTATTGTGATGTCACAAAGAGGGGGAACACAGGCGCTGCAATGGCTGTGGTGTCACAAAGAGGGGGAACACAGGGGCTGCAATGGCTGTGGTGTCACAAAGAGGGGGAATGTAGTGGTGCCCCCATTGTGATGTCACAAAGAGGGGGAACACAGGGGCTGCAATGGCTGTGGTGTCACAAAGAGGGGGAATGTTGTGCTGCCCCCATTGTAATATCACGAAGAGGGGAAACAGAGGGGCTGCAATGGCTGTGGTGTCACAAAGAGGGGGAATGTTGTGCTGCCCGCATTGTGTTGTCACAAAGAGGGGGAACACAGGGGCTACAATGGCTGTGGTGTCACAAAGAGGGGGAACACAGGGGCTACAATGGCTGTGGTGTCACAAAGAGGGGGAATGTTGTGCTGCCCTCAATGTGACGTCACAAACAGGGGGAAGAGAGGGGCTGAAATGGCTGTGGTGTCACAAAGAGGGGGAATGTTGAGCTGCCCCCATTGTAATATCACGAAGAGGGGAAACAGAGGGGCTGCAATGGCTGTGGTGTCACAAAGAGGGGGAATGCTTTGCTGCCCCCATTGTGATGTCAGAAAGAGGAGGAACACAGGGGCTGCAATGGCTGTGGTGTCACAAAGAGGGGGACCACAGGGGCTGCAATGGCTGTGGTGTCACAAAGAGGGGGAATGTTGTGCTGCCCCCATTGTGATGTCACAAAGAGGGGTAACACAGGGGCTGCAATGGCTGTGGTGTCACAAAGAGCGGGAACACAGGGGCTACAATGGCTGTGGTGTGACAAAGAGAGGGAACACAGGGGCTGGAATGGCTGTGGTGTCACAAAGAGGGGGAATGTTGTGGTGCCCCTATTGTGATGTCACAAAGAGGGGGAACACAGGGGCTGCAATGGCTGTGGTGTCACAAAGAGGGGGAATGTTGTGCTGCCCCCATTGTGATGTCACAAAGAGGGGGACCACAGGGGCTGCAATGGCTGTGGTGTCACAAAGAGGGGCAATGTTGTGCTGTCCACATTGTGATGTCACAAAGAAGGGGAACACAGGGGCTGGAATGGCTGTGGTGTCACAAAGAGGGGGAATGTTGTGCTGCCCCCATTGTGATGTCAGAAAGAGGGGGAACACAGGGGCTGCAATGGCTGTGATGTCACAAAGAGGGGGAACACAGGGGCTGCAATGGCTGTGGTGTCACAAAGAGGGGGACCACAGGGGCTGCAATGGCTGTGGTGTCACAAAGAGGGGCAATGTAGTGGTGCCCCCATTGTGATGTCACAAAGAGGGGGAACACAGGGGCTGCAATGGCTGTGGTGTCACAAAGAGCGGGAACACAGGGGCTACAATGGCTGTGGTGTGACAAAGAGAGGGAACACAGGGGCTGGAATGGCTGTGGTGTCACAAAGAGGGGGAATGTTGTGGTGCCCCTATTGTGATGTCACAAAGAGGGGGAACACAGGCGCTGCAATGGCTGTGGTGTCACAAAGAGGGGGAACACAGGGGCTGCAATGGCTGTGGTGTCACAAAGAGGGGGAATGTAGTGGTGCCCCCATTGTGATGTCACAAAGAGGGGGAACACAGGGGCTGCAATGGCTGTGGTGTCACAAAGAGGGGGAATGTTGTGCTGCCCCCATTGTAATATCACGAAGAGGGGAAACAGAGGGGCTGCAATGGCTGTGGTGTCACAAAGAGGGGGAATGTTGTGCTGCCCGCATTGTGTTGTCACAAAGAGGGGGAACACAGGGGCTACAATGGCTGTGGTGTCACAAAGAGGGGGAACACAGGGGCTACAATGGCTATGGTGTCACAAAGAGGGGGAATGTTGTGCTGCCCTCAATGTGACGTCACAAACAGGGGGAAGAGAGGGGCTGAAATGGCTGTGGTGTCACAAAGAGGGGGAATGTTGAGCTGCCCCCATTGTAATATCACGAAGAGGGGAAACAGAGGGGCTGCAATGGCTGTGGTGTCACAAAGAGGGGGAATGCTTTGCTGCCCCCATTGTGATGTCAGAAAGAGGAGGAACACAGGGGCTGCAATGGCTGTGGTGTCACAAAGAGGGGGACCACAGGGGCTGCAATGGCTGTGGTGTCACAAAGAGGGGGAATGTTGTGCTGCCCCCATTGTGATGTCACAAAGAGGGGTAACACAGGGGCTGCAATGGCTGTGGTGTCACAAAGAGCGGGAACACAGGGGCTACAATGGCTGTGGTGTGACAAAGAGAGGGAACACAGGGGCTGGAATGGCTGTGGTGTCACAAAGAGGGGGAATGTTGTGGTGCCCCTATTGTGATGTCACAAAAAGGGGGAACACAGGGGCTGCAATGGCTGTGGTGTCACAAAGAGGGGCAATGTTGTGCTGTCCACATTGTGATGTCACAAAGAAGGGGAACACAGGGGCTGGAATGGCTGTGGTGTCACAAAGAGGGGGAACACAGGGGCTGCAATGGCTGTGGTGTCACAAAGAGGGGGAATGTTGTGCTGCCCCCATTATGATGTCACAAAGAGGGGGACCACAGGGGCTGCAATGGCTGTGGTGTCACAAAGAGGGGCAAAGTTGTGCTGCCCACATTGTGATGTCACAAAGAGGGGGACCACAGGGGCTGGAATGGCTGTGGTGTCACAAAGAGGGGGAACACAGGGGCTGCAATGGCTGTGGTGTCACAAAGAGGGGGAATGTTGTGCTGCCCCCATTATGATGTCACAAAGAGGGGACCACAGGGGCTGCAATGGCTGTGGTGTCACAAAGAGGGGCAAAGTTGTGCTGCCCACATTGTGATGTCACAAAGAGGGGGACCACAGGGGCTGCAATGGCTGTGGTGTCACAAAGAGGGGGAACACAGGGGCTGCAATGGCTGTGGTGTCACAAAGAGAGGGAACACAGGGGCTGCAATGGCTGTGGTGTCACAAAGAGGGGGAATGTTGTGGTGCCCCCATTGTGATGTCACAAACAGGGAGAACACAGGGGCTGCAATGGCTGTGGTGTGACAAAGAGGGGGAATGTAGTGGTGCCCCCATTGTGATGTCACAAAGAGGGGGAACACAGGGGCTGCAATGGCTGTTTTGTCACAAAGAGGGGGAATGTTGTGCTGCCCTCAATGTGACGTCACAAACAGGGGGAAGAGAGGGGCTGAAATGGCTGTGGTGTCACAAAGAGGGGGAATGTTGAGCTGCCCCCGTTGTGATGTAACAAAGAGCGGGAACACAGGGGCTACAATGGCTGTGGTGTCACAAAGAGAGGGACCACAGGGGCTGCAATGGCTGTGGTGTCACAAAGAGGGGCAATGTAGTGGTGCCCCCATTGTGATGTCACAAAGAGGGGGAACACAGGGGCTGCAATGGCTGTGGTGTCACAAAGAGGGGGAATGTTGTGCTGCCCCCATTGTTATGTCACAAAGGGGGGGAAACACAGGGGCTGCAATGCCTGTGGTGTCACAAAGAGGGGGAATGTTGTGCTGCCCCCATTGTGATGTCACAAAGAGGGGGACCACACGGGCTGCAATGGCTGTGCTGTCGCAAAGAGGGGGAATGTTGTGCTGCCCCTACTGTAATGTCACAAAGAGCGGGAACACAGGGGCTACAATGGCTGTGGTGTCACAAAGAGGGGAAATGTTTTGTCTGACCGCATTTTGATGTCACAAAGAGGGGGAACACAGGGGCTGCAATGGCTGTGGTGTCACAAAGAGGGGGAATGTTGTGCTGCCCCCATTGTGATGTCAGAAAGAGGGAGAACACAGGGGCTGCAATGGCTGTGGTGTCACAAAGAGGGGGAATGTTGTGCTGCCCTCAATGTGACGTCACAAACAGGGGGAAGAGAGGGGCTGAAATGGCTGTGGTGTCACAAAGAGGGGGAATGTTGAGCTGCTCCCATTGTAATATCACGAAGAGGGGAAACAGAGGGGCTGCAATGGCTGTGGTGTCACAAAGAGGGGGAATGTTGTGCTGCCCCCATTGTGATGTCAGAAAGAGGAGGAACACAGGGGCTGCAATGGCTGTGGTGTCACAAAGAGGGGCAATGTAGTGGTGCCCCCATTGTGATGTCACAAAGAGGGGGAACACAGGGGCTGCAATGGCTGTGGTGTCACAAAGAGGGGGAATGTTGTGCTGCCCCCATTGTGATGTCACAAAGAGGGGTAACACAGGGGCTGCAATGGCTGTGGTGTCACAAAGAGGGGGAATGTTGTGCTGCCCCCATTGTGATGTCACAAAGAGCGGGAACACAGGGGCTACAATGGCTGTGGTGTGACAAAGAGAGGGAACACAGGGGCTGGAATGGCTGTGGTGTCACAAAGAGGGGGAATGTTGTGGTGCCCCTATTGTGATGTCACAAAGAGGGGGAACACAGGCGCTGCAATGGCTGTGGTGTCACAAAGAGGGGGAACACAGGGGCTGCAATGGCTGTGGTGTCACAAAGAGGGGGAATGTAGTGGTGCCCCCATTGTGATGTCACAAAGAGGGGGAACACAGGGGCTGCAATGGCTGTGGTGTCACAAAGAGGGGGAATGTTGTGCTGCCCCCATTGTAATATCACGAAGAGGGGAAACAGAGGGGCTGCAATGGCTGTGGTGTCACAAAGAGGGGGAATGTTGTGCTGCCCGCATTGTGTTGTCACAAAGAGGGGGAACACAGGGGCTACAATGGCTGTGGTGTCACAAAGAGGGGGAACACAGGGGCTGGAATGGCTGTGGTGTCACAAAGAGGGGGAATGTTGTGCTGCCCTCAATGTGACGTCACAAACAGGGGGAAGAGAGGGGCTGAAATGGCTGTGGTGTCACAAAGAGGGGGAATGTTGAGCTGCCCCCATTGTAATATCACGAAGAGGGGAAACAGAGGGGCTGCAATGGCTGTGGTGTCACAAAGAGGGGGACCACAGGGGCTGCAATGGCTGTGGTGTCACAAAGAGGGGGAATGTTGTGCTGCCCCCATTGTGATGTCACAAAGAGCGGGAACACAGGGGCTACAATGGCTGTGGTGTGACAAAGAGAGGGAACACAGGGGCTACAATGGCTGTGGTGTCACAAAGAGGGGGAATGTTGTGGTGCCCCTATTGTGATGTCACAAAGAGGGGGAACACAGGGGCTGCAATGGCTGTGGTGTCACAAAGAGGGGGAACACAGGGGCTGCAATGGCTGTGGTGTCACAAAGAGGGGCAAAGTTGTGCTGCCCACATTGTGATGTCACAAAGAGGGGGAACACAGGGGCTGCAATGGCTGTGGTGTCACAAAGAGGGGGAATGTTGTGCTGCCCCCATTGTAATATCACGAAGAGGGGAAACAGAGGGGCTGCAATGGCTGTGGTGTCACAAAGAGGGGGAATGTTGTGCTGCCCGCATTGTGTTGTCACAAAGAGGGGGAACACAGGGGCTACAATGGCTGTGGTGTCACAAAGAGGGGGACCACAGGGGCTGCAATGGCTGTGGTGTCACAAAGAGGGGGAATGTTGTGCTGCCCTCAATGTGACGTCACAAACAGGGGGAAGAGAGGGGCTGAAATGGCTGTGGTGTCACAAAGAGGGGGAATGTTGAGCTGCCCCCATTGTAATATCACGAAGAGGGGAAACAGAGGGGCTGCAATGGCTGTGGTGTCACAAAGAGGGGGACCACAGGGGCTGCAATAACTGTGGTGTCACAAAGAGGGGGAATGTTGTGCTGCCCCCATTGTGATGTCACAAAGAGCGGGAACACAGGGGCTACAATGGCTGTGGTGTGACAAAGAGAGGGAACACAGGGGCTACAATGGCTGTGGTGTCACAAAGAGGGGGAATGTTGTGGTGCCCCTATTGTGATGTCACAAAGAGGGGGAACACAGGGGCTGCAATGGCTGTGGTGTCACAAAGAGGGGGAACACAGGGGCTGCAATGGCTGTGGTCTCACAAAGAGGGGGAATGTTGTGCTGCCCCCATTGTGTTGTCACAAAGAGGGGGAACACAGGGGCTACAATGGCTGTGGTGTCACAAAGAGGGAGAATGTTGTGGTGCCCCTATTGTGATGTCACAAAGAGGGGGACCACAGGGGCTGCAATGGCTGTGGTGTCACAAAGAGGGGGAATGTTGTGCTGCCCCCATTGTGATGTCACAAAGAGGGGGACCACAGGGGCTGCAATGGCTGTGGTGTCACAAAGAGGGGGAACACAGGGGCTACAATGGCTGTGGTGTCACAAAGAGGGGGAATGTTGTGCTGCCCCCGTTGTGATGTCACAAAGAGGGGGAACACAGGGGCTGCAATGGCTGTGGTGTCACAAAGAGGGGGAATGTTGTGCTGTCCACATTGTGATGTCACAAAGAAGGGGAACACAGGGGCTGGAATGGCTGTGGTGTCACAAAGAGGGGGAATGTTGTGCTGCCCCCATTGTTATGTCACAAAGGGGGGGAAACACAGGGGCTGCAATGGCTGTGGTGTCACAAAGAGGGGGAATGTTTTGCTGCCCCCATTGTGATGTCGGAAAGAGGGGGAACACAGGGGCTGCAATGGCTGTGATGTCACAAAGAGGGGGAACACAGGGGCTGCAATGGCTGTGGTGTCACAAAGAGGGGGAATGTTGTGCTGCCCCCATTATGATGTCACAAAGAGGGGGACCACAGGGGCTGCAATGGCTGTGGTGTCACAAAGAGGGGCAAAGTTGTGCTGCCCACATTGTGATGTCACAAAGAGGGGGACCACAGGGGCTGGAATGGCTGTGGTGTCACAAAGAGGGGGAACACAGGGGCTGCAATGGCTGTGGTGTCACAAAGAGGGGGAATGTTGTGCTGCCCACATTGTGATGTCACAAAGAGGGGACCACAGGGGCTGCAATGGCTGTGGTGTCACAAAGAGGGGCAAAGTTGTGCTGCCCACATTGTGATGTCACAAAGAGGGGGACCACAGGGGCTGCAATGGCTGTGGTGTCACAAAGAGGGGGAACACAGGGGCTGCAATGGCTGTGGTGTCACAAAGAGAGGGAACACAGGGGCTGCAATGGCTGTGGTGTCACAAAGAGGGGGAATGTTGTGCTGCCCCCATTGTGATGTCACAAAGAGGGGGAACACAGGGGCTGCAATGGCTGTTTTGTCACAAAGAGGGGGAATGTTGTGCTGCCCTCAATGTGACGTCACAAACAGGGGGAAGAGAGGGGCTGAAATGGCTGTGGTGTCACAAAGAGGGGGAATGTTAAGCTGCCCCCGTTGTGATGTCACAAAGAGCGGGAACACAGGGGCTACAATGGCTGTGGTGTCACAAAGAGAGGGACCACAGGGGCTGCAATGGCTGTGGTGTCACAAAGAGGGGCAATGTAGTGGTGCCCCCATTGTGATGTCACAAAGAGGGGGAACACAGGGGCTGCAATGGCTGTGGTGTCACAAAGAGGGGGAATGTTGTGCTGCCCCCATTGTTATGTCACAAAGGGGGGGAAACACAGGGGCTGCAATGCCTGTGGTGTCACAAAGAGGGGGAATGTTGTGCTGCCCCCATTGTGATGTCACAAAGAGGGGGACCACAGGGGCTGCAATGGCTGTGCTGTCGCAAAGAGGGGGAATGTTGTGCTGCCCCTACTGTAATGTCACAAAGAGCGGGAACACAGGGGCTACAATGGCTGTGGTGTCACAAAGAGGGGAAATGTTTTGTCTGACCGCATTTTGATGTCACAAAGAGGGGGAACACAGGGGCTGCAATGGCTGTGGTGTCACAAAGAGGGGGAATGTTGTGCTGCCCCCAATGTGACGTCACAAAGAGGGGAACCACAGGGGCTGCAATGGCTGTTTTGTCACAAAGAGGGGGAATGTTGTGCTGCCCTCAATGTGACGTCACAAACAGGGGGAACACAGGGGCTCGAATGGCTGTGGTGTCACAAAGAGGGGGAATGTAGTGGTGCCCCCATTGTGATGTCACAAAGAGGGGGAACACAGGGGCTGCAATGGCTGTGGTGTCACAAAGAGGGGGAATGTTGTGCTGCCCCCATTGTGATGTCACAAAGAGGGGGACCACAGGGGCTGCAATGGCTGTGATGTCACAAAGAGGGGGAACACAGGGGCTGCAATGGCTGTGGTGTCACAAAGAGCGGGAACACAGGGGCTACAATGGCTGTGGTGTCACAAAGAGCGGGAACACAGGGGCTGCAATGGCTGTGGTGTCACAAAGAGCGGGAACACAGGGGCTGCAATGGCTGTGGTGTCACAAAGAGGGGGAATGTAGTGGTGCCCCCATTGTGATGTCACAAAGAGGGGGAACACAGGGGCTGCAATGGCTGTGGTGTCACAAAGAGGGGGAATGTAGTGGTGCCCCCATTGTGATGTCACAAAGAGGGGGAACACAGGGGCTGCAATGGCTGTGGTGTCACAAAGAGGGGGAATGTTGTGCTGCCCCCATTGTGATGTCACAAAGAGGGGGACCACAGGGGCTACAATGGCTGTGGTGTCACAAAGAGGGGGAACACAGGGGCTGCAATGGCTGTGGTGTCACAAAGAGCGGGAACACAGGGGCTACAATGGCTGTGGTGTGACAAAGAGAGGGAACACAGGGGCTGGAATGGCTGTGGTGTCACAAATAGAGGGAACACAGGAGCTGGGATGGCTGTGGTGACACAAAGAGGAGGAATCTTGTTCTGCCCCCATTGTGTTGTCATAAAAAGGAGGAACACAGGGGCTGCAATGGCTGTGGTGTCACAAAGAGGGGGAATGTTGTGCTGCCCCCATTGTAATATCACGAAGAGGGGAAACAGAGGGGCTGCAATGGCTGTGGTGTCACAAAGAGCGGGAATACAGGGGCTACAATGGCTGTGGTGTGACAAAGAGAGGGAACACAGGGGCTGGAATGGCTATGGTGTCACAAAGAGGGGGAATGTTGTGGTGCCCCTATTGTGATGTCACAAAGAGGGGGAACACAGGCGCTGCAATGGCTGTGGTGTCACAAAGAGACGGAATGTTGTGCTGCCCCCATTGTGTTGTCACAAAAAGGAGGAACACAGGGGCTGCAATGGCTGTGGTGTCACAAAGAGGGGGAATGTTTTGCTGCCCCCATTGTAATATCACGAAGAGGGGAAACAGAGGGGCTGCAATGGCTGAGGTGTCACAAAGAGGGGGAATGTTGTGCTGCCCGCATTGTGTTGTCACAAAGAGGGGGAACACAGGGGCTACAATGGCTGTGGTGTCACAAAGAGGGGGAACACAGGGGCTACAATGGCTGTGGTGTCACAAAGAGGGAGAATGTTGTGGTGCCCCTATTGTGATGTCATAAAGACGGGGAACACAGGGGCTGCAATGGCTGTGGTGTCACAAAGAGGGGGAATATTTTGCTGCCCCCATTGTGATGTCAGAAAGAGGGGGAACACAGGGGCTGCAATGGCTGTGGTGTCACAAAGAGGGGGAATGTTGTGCTGCCCCCATTGTGATGTGTCAAAGAGGGGGACCACAGGGGCTGCAATGGCTGTGGTGTCACAAAGAGGGGGAATGTTGTGCTGCCCCCATTATGATGTCACAAAGAGGGGGACCACAGGGGCTGCAATGGCTGTGGTGTCACAAAGAGGGGCAATGTTGTGCTGTCCACATTGTGATGTCACAAAGAGGGGGACCACAGGGGCTGGAATGGCTGTGGTGTCACAAAGAGGGGGAACACAGGGGCTGGAATGGCTGTGGTGTCACAAAGAGGGGGAATGTAGTGGTGCCCCCATTGTGATGTCACAAAGAGGGGGAACACAGGGGCTGCAATGGCTGTTTTGTCACAAAAAGGGGGAATGTTGTGCTGCCCTCAATGTGACGTCACAAAAAAAGGGAACACAGGGGCTGCAATGGCTGTGGTGTCACAAAGAGAGGGAACACAGGGGCTGCAATGGCTGTGTGTCACAAAGAGGGGGAATGTTGTGCTGCCCCCATTGTCATGTCACAAAGAGGGGGACCACAGGGGCTGCAATGGCTGTGGGGTCACAAAGAGAGGGACCACAGGGGCTGCAATGGCTGTGGTGTCACAAAGAGGGGGAATGTAGTGGTGCCCCCATTGTGATGTCACAAAGAGGGGGAACACAGGGGCTGCAATGGCTGTGGTGTCACAAAGAGGGGGAATGTTGTGCTGCCCCCATTGTGATGTCACAAAGAGGGGGACCACAGGGGCTACAATGGCTGTGGTGTCGCAAAGAGGGGAAATGTTGTGCTGCCCCTACTGTAATGTCACAAAGAGCGGGAACACAGGGGCTACAATGGCTGTGGTGTCACAAAGAGGGGAAATGTTTTGTCTGACCGCATTTTGATGTCAGAAAGAGGGGGAACACAGGGGCTGCAATGGCTGTGGTGTCACAAAGAGGGGAAATGTTGTGCTGCCCCCATTTTGATGTTACAAAGAGGGGGAACACAGGGGCTGCAATGCCTGTGGTGTCACAAAGAGGGGGAATGTTGTGCTGCCCCCATTGTGATGTCACAAACAGGGGGAACACAGGGGCTGCAATGGCTGTGGTGTCACAAAGAGGGGGAATGTTGTGCTGCCCCCATTGTGATGTCACAAACAGGGGGAACACAGGGGCTGCAATGGCTGTGGTGTCACAAAGAGCGGGAACACAGGGGCTACAATGGCTGTGGTGTCACAAAGAGAGGGAACACAGGGGCTGGAATGGCTGTGGTGTCACAAATAGAGGGAACACAGGTGCTGGGATGGCTGTGGTGACACAAAGAGGAGGAATCTTGTTCTGCCCCCATTGTGTTGTCACAAAAAGGAGGAACACAGGGGCTGCAATGGCTGTGGTGTCACAAAGAGGGGGAATGTTGTGGTGCCCCTATTGTGATGTCACAAAGAGGGGGAACACAGAGGCTGGAATGGCTGTGGTGTCACAAAGAGAGGGAACACAGGGGCTGCAATGGCTGTGGTGTCACAAAGAGGGGGAATGTAGTGGTGCCCCCATTGTAATATCAGGAAGAGGGGAAACAGAGGGGCTGCAATGGCTGTGGTGTCACAAAGAGGGGGAATGTTGTGCTGCCCGCATTGTGTTGTCACAAAGAGGGGGAACACAGGGGCTACAATGGCTGTGGTGTCACAAAGAGGGGGAACACAGGGGCTGCAATGGCTGTGGTGTCACAAAGAGGGGGAATGTAGTGGTGCCCCCATTGTGATGTCATAAAGACGGGGAACACAGGGGCTGCAATGGCTGTGGTGTCACAAAGAGGGGGAATGTTGTGCTGCCCCCAATGTGACGTCAGAAAGAGGGGGACCACAGGGGCTGCAATGGCTGTGGTGTCACAAAGAGGGGGAATGTAGTGGTGCCCCCATTGTGATGTCACAAAGAGGGGGACCACAGGGGCTGCAATGGCTGTGGTGTCACAAAGAGGGGCACCACAGGGGCAGCAATGGCTGTGGTGTCACAAAGAGGGGGAATGTTGTGCTGCCCCCATTGTGATGTCAGAAAGAGGGAGAACACAGGGGCTGCAATGGCTGTGGTGTCACAAAGAGGGGGAATGTTGTGCTGCCCCCATTGTGATGTCACAAAGAGGGGGACCACAGGGGCTGCAATGGCTGTGGTGTCACAAAGAGGGGGAATGTTGTGCTGCCCCCATTGTGATGTCAGAAAGAGGGAGAACACAGGGGCTGCAATGGCTATTTTGTCACAAAGAGGGGGAATGTTGTGCTGCCCCCATTGTAATATCACAAAGAGGGGAAACAGAGGGGCTGCAATGGCTGTGGTGTCACAAAGAGGGGGAATGTTTTGCTGCCCCCATTGTGATGTCAGAAAGAGGAGGAACACAGGGGCTGCAATGGCTGTGGTGTCACAAAGAGGGGGAATGTTTTGCTGCCCCCATTGTGATGTCAGAAAGAGGAGGAACACAGGGGCTGCAATGGCTGTGGTGTCACAAAGAGGGGGAATGTAGTGGTGCCCCCATTGTGATGTCACAAAGGGGTAAACACAGGGGCTACAATGGCTGTGGTGTCACAAAGAGGGGGAATGTTGTGCTGCCCCCATTGTTATGTCACAAAGGGGGGGAAACACAGGGGCTGCAATGGCTGTGGTGTCACAAAGAGGGGGAATGTTTTGCTGCCCCCATTGTGATGTCGGAAAGAGGGGGAACACAGGGGCTGCAATGGCTGTGGTGTCACAAAGAGGGGGAATGTAGTGGTGCCCCCATTGTGATGTCACAAAGGGGTAAACACAGGGGCTACAATGGCTGTGGTGTCACAAAGAGGGGGAATGTTGTGCTGCCCCCATTGTTATGTCACAAAGGGGGGGAAACACAGGGGCTGCAATGGCTGTGGTGTCACAAAGAGGGGGAATGTTTTGCTGCCCCCATTGTGATGTCGGAAAGAGGGGGAACACAGGGGCTGCAATGGCTGTGATGTCACAAAGAGGGGGAACACAGGGGCTGCAATGGCTGTGGTGTCACAAAGAGGGGGAATGTTGTGCTGCCCCCATTATGATGTCACAAAGAGGGGGACCACAGGGGCTGCAATGGCTGTGGTGTCACAAAGAGGGGCAAAGTTGTGCTGCCCACATTGTGATGTCACAAAGAGGGGGACCACAGGGGCTGGAATGGCTGTGGTGTCACAAAGAGGGGGAACACAGGGGCTGCAATGGCTGTGGTGTCACAAAGAGGGGGAATGTTGTGCTGCCCACATTGTGATGTCACAAAGAGGGGACCACAGGGGCTGCAATGGCTGTGGTGTCACAAAGAGGGGCAAAGTTGTGCTGCCCACATTGTGATGTCACAAAGAGGGGGACCACAGGGGCTGCAATGGCTGTGGTGTCACAAAGAGAGGGAACACAGGGGCTGCAATGGCTGTGGTGTCACAAAGAGGGGGAATGTTGTGCTGCCCCCATTGTGATGTCACAAAGAGGGGGAACACAGGGGCTGCAATGGCTGTTTTGTCACAAAGAGGGGGAATGTTGTGCTGCCCTCAATGTGACGTCACAAACAGGGGGAAGAGAGGGGCTGAAATGGCTGTGGTGTCACAAAGAGGGGGAATGTTAAGCTGCCCCCGTTGTGATGTCACAAAGAGCGGGAACACAGGGGCTACAATGGCTGTGGTGTCACAAAGAGAGGGACCACAGGGGCTGCAATGGCTGTGGTGTCACAAAGAGGGGCAATGTAGTGGTGCCCCCTCTTGGACATCACAATGGGGGCAGCACAACATTCCCCCTCTTTGTGACACCACAGGCATTGCAGCCCCTGTGTTTCCCCCCCTTTGTGACATAACAATGGGGGCAGCACCAGGGGCTGCAATGCCTGTGGTGTCACAAAGAGGGGGAATGTTGTGCTGCCCCCATTGTGATGTCACAAAGAGGGGGACCACAGGGGCTGCAATGGCTGTGCTGTCGCAAAGAGGGGGAATGTTGTGCTGCCCCTACTGTAATGTCACAAAGAGCGGGAACACAGGGGCTACAATGGCTGTGGTGTCACAAAGAGGGGAAATGTTTTGTCTGACCGCATTTTGATGTCACAAAGAGGGGGAACACAGGGGCTGCAATGGCTGTGGTGTCACAAAGAGGGGGAATGTTGTGCTGCCCCCAATGTGACGTCACAAAGAGGGGAACCACAGGGGCTGCAATGGCTGTTTTGTCACAAAGAGGGGGAATGTTGTGCTGCCCTCAATGTGACGTCACAAACAGGGGGAACACAGGGGCTCGAATGGCTGTGGTGTCACAAAGAGGGGGAATGTAGTGGTGCCCCCATTGTGATGTCACAAAGAGGGGGAACACAGGGGCTGCAATGGCTGTGGTGTCACAAAGAGGGGGAATGTTGTGCTGCCCCCATTGTGATGTCACAAAGAGGGGGACCACAGGGGCTGCAATGGCTGTGATGTCACAAAGAGGGGGAACACAGGGGCTGCAATGGCTGTGGTGTCACAAAGAGCGGGAACACAGGGGCTACAATGGCTGTGGTGTCACAAAGAGCGGGAACACAGGGGCTGCAATGGCTGTGGTGTCACAAAGAGCGGGAACACAGGGGCTGCAATGGCTGTGGTGTCACAAAGAGGGGGAATGTAGTGGTGCCCCCATTGTGATGTCACAAAGAGGGGGAACACAGGGGCTGCAATGGCTGTGGTGTCACAAAGAGGGGGAATGTAGTGGTGCCCCCATTGTGATGTCACAAAGAGGGGGAACACAGGGGCTGCAATGGCTGTGGTGTCACAAAGAGGGGGAATGTTGTGCTGCCCCCATTGTGATGTCACAAAGAGGGGGACCACAGGGGCTACAATGGCTGTGGTGTCACAAAGAGGGGGAACACAGGGGCTGCAATGGCTGTGGTGTCACAAAGAGCGGGAACACAGGGGCTACAATGGCTGTGGTGTGACAAAGAGAGGGAACACAGGGGCTGGAATGGCTGTGGTGTCACAAATAGAGGGAACACAGGAGCTGGGATGGCTGTGGTGACACAAAGAGGAGGAATCTTGTTCTGCCCCCATTGTGTTGTCATAAAAAGGAGGAACACAGGGGCTGCAATGGCTGTGGTGTCACAAAGAGGGGGAATGTTGTGCTGCCCCCATTGTAATATCACGAAGAGGGGAAACAGAGGGGCTGCAATGGCTGTGGTGTCACAAAGAGCGGGAATACAGGGGCTACAATGGCTGTGGTGTGACAAAGAGAGGGAACACAGGGGCTGGAATGGCTATGGTGTCACAAAGAGGGGGAATGTTGTGGTGCCCCTATTGTGATGTCACAAAGAGGGGGAACACAGGCGCTGCAATGGCTGTGGTGTCACAAAGAGACGGAATGTTGTGCTGCCCCCATTGTGTTGTCACAAAAAGGAGGAACACAGGGGCTGCAATGGCTGTGGTGTCACAAAGAGGGGGAATGTTTTGCTGCCCCCATTGTAATATCACGAAGAGGGGAAACAGAGGGGCTGCAATGGCTGAGGTGTCACAAAGAGGGGGAATGTTGTGCTGCCCGCATTGTGTTGTCACAAAGAGGGGGAACACAGGGGCTACAATGGCTGTGGTGTCACAAAGAGGGGGAACACAGGGGCTACAATGGCTGTGGTGTCACAAAGAGGGAGAATGTTGTGGTGCCCCTATTGTGATGTCATAAAGACGGGGAACACAGGGGCTGCAATGGCTGTGGTGTCACAAAGAGGGGGAATATTTTGCTGCCCCCATTGTGATGTCAGAAAGAGGGGGAACACAGGGGCTGCAATGGCTGTGATGTCACAAAGAGGGGGAACACAGGGGCTGCAATGGCTGTGGTGTCACAAAGAGGGGGAATGTTGTGCTGCCCCCATTGTGATGTGTCAAAGAGGGGGACCACAGGGGCTGCAATGGCTGTGGTGTCACAAAGAGGGGGAATGTTGTGCTGCCCCCATTATGATGTCACAAAGAGGGGGACCACAGGGGCTGCAATGGCTGTGGTGTCACAAAGAGGGGCAATGTTGTGCTGTCCACATTGTGATGTCACAAAGAGGGGGACCACAGGGGCTGGAATGGCTGTGGTGTCACAAAGAGGGGGAACACAGGGGCTGGAATGGCTGTGGTGTCACAAAGAGGGGGAATGTAGTGGTGCCCCCATTGTGATGTCACAAAGAGGGGGAACACAGGGGCTGCAATGGCTGTTTTGTCACAAAAAGGGGGAATGTTGTGCTGCCCTCAATGTGACGTCACAAAAAAAGGGAACACAGGGGCTGCAATGGCTGTGGTGTCACAAAGAGAGGGAACACAGGGGCTGCAATGGCTGTGTGTCACAAAGAGGGGGAATGTTGTGCTGCCCCCATTGTCATGTCACAAAAAGGGGGACCACAGGGGCTGCAATGGCTGTGGGGTCACAAAGAGAGGGACCACAGGGGCTGCAATGGCTGTGGTGTCACAAAGAGGGGGAATGTAGTGGTGCCCCCATTGTGATGTCACAAAGAGGGGGAACACAGGGGCTGCAATGGCTGTGGTGTCACAAAGAGGGGGAATGTTGTGCTGCCCCCATTGTGATGTCACAAAGAGGGGGACCACAGGGGCTACAATGGCTGTGGTGTCGCAAAGAGGGGAAATGTTGTGCTGCCCCTACTGTAATGTCACAAAGAGCGGGAACACAGGGGCTACAATGGCTGTGGTGTCACAAAGAGGGGAAATGTTTTGTCTGACCGCATTTTGATGTCAGAAAGAGGGGGAACACAGGGGCTGCAATGGCTGTGGTGTCACAAAGAGGGGAAATGTTGTGCTGCCCCCATTTTGATGTTACAAAGAGGGGGAACACAGGGGCTGCAATGCCTGTGGTGTCACAAAGAGGGGGAATGTTGTGCTGCCCCCATTGTGATGTCACAAACAGGGGGAACACAGGGGCTGCAATGGCTGTGGTGTCACAAAGAGGGGGAATGTTGTGCTGCCCCCATTGTGATGTCACAAACAGGGGGAACACAGGGGCTGCAATGGCTGTGGTGTCACAAAGAGCGGGAACACAGGGGCTACAATGGCTGTGGTGTCACAAAGAGAGGGAACACAGGGGCTGGAATGGCTGTGGTGTCACAAATAGAGGGAACACAGGTGCTGGGATGGCTGTGGTGACACAAAGAGGAGGAATCTTGTTCTGCCCCCATTGTGTTGTCACAAAAAGGAGGAACACAGGGGCTGCAATGGCTGTGGTGTCACAAAGAGGGGGAATGTTGTGGTGCCCCTATTGTGATGTCACAAAGAGGGGGAACACAGGGGCTGCAATGGCTGTGGTGTCACAAAGAGGGGCAATGTTGTGCTGTCCACATTGTGATGTCACAAAGAAGGGGAACACAGGGGCTGGAATGGCTGTGGTGTCACAAAGAGGGGGAATGTTGTGCTGCCCCCATTGTGATGTCAGAAAGAGGGGGAACACAGGGGCTGCAATGGCTGTGATGTCACAAAGAGGGGGAACACAGGGGCTGCAATGGCTGTGGTGTCACAAAGAGGGGGAATGTTGTGCTGCCCCCATTGTGATGTCAGAAAGAGGGAGAACACAGGGGCTGCAATGGCTGTGGTGTCACAAAGAGGGGGAATGTTGTGCTGCCCTCAATGTGACGTCACAAACAGGGGGAAGAGAGTGGCTGCAATGGCTGTGGTGTCACAAAGAGGGGGAATGTTGTGCTGCCCCCATTGTGATGTCACAAAGAGGGGGAACACAGGGGCTACAATGGCTGTGGTGTGACAAAGAGAGGGAACACAGGGGCTGGAATGGCTGTGGTGTCACAAAGAGGGGGAATGTTGTGGTGCCCCTATTGTGATGTCACAAAGAGGGGGAACACAGGCGCTGCAATGGCTGTGGTGTCACAAAGAGGGGGAACACAGGGGCTGCAATGGCTGTGGTGTCACAAAGAGGGGGAATGTAGTGGTGCCCCCATTGTGATGTCACAAAGAGGGGGAACACAGGGGCTGCAATGGCTGTGGTGTCACAAAGAGGGGGAATGTTGTGCTGCCCCCATTGTAATATCACGAAGAGGGGAAACAGAGGGGCTGCAATGGCTGTGGTGTCACAAAGAGGGGGAATGTTGTGCTGCCCGCATTGTGTTGTCACAAAGAGGGGGAACACAGGGGCTACAATGGCTGTGGTGTCACAAAGAGGGGGAACACAGGGGCTACAATGGCTGTGGTGTCACAAAGAGGGGGAATGTTGTGCTGCCCCCATTGTGATGTCACAAAGAGGGGTAACACAGGGGCTGCAATGGCTGTGGTGTCACAAAGAGCGGGAACACAGGGGCTACAATGGCTGTGGTGTGACAAAGAGCGGGAACACAGGGGCTGGAATGGCTGTGGTGTCACAAAGAGGGGGAATGTTGTGGTGCCCCTATTGTGATGTCACAAAGAGGGGGAACACAGGGGCTGCAATGGCTGTGATGTCACAAAGAGGGGGAACACAGGGGCTGCAATGGCTGTGGTGTCACAAAGAGGGGGAATGTAGTGGTGCCCCCATTGTGATGTCACAAAGAGGGGGAACACAGGGGCTGCAATGGCTGTGGTGTCACAAAGAGGGGGAATGTTGTGCTGCCCCCATTGTAATATCACGAAGAGCGGAAACAGAGGGGCTGCAATGGCTGTGGTGTCACAAAGAGGGGGAATGTTGTGCTGCCCGCATTGTGTTGTCACAAAGAGGGGGAACACAGGGGCTACAATGGCTGTGGTGTCACAAAGAGGGGGAACACAGGGGCTACAATGGCTGTGGTGTCACAAAGAGGGAGAATGTTGTGGTGCCCCTATTGTGATGTCACAAAGAGGGGGACCACAGGGGCTGCAATGGCTGTGGTGTCACAAAGAGGGGGAATGTTGTGCTGCCCCCATTGTGATGTCACAAAGAGGGGGACCACAGGGCCTGCAATGGCTGTGGTGTCAGAAAGAGGGGGAACACAGGGGCTACAATGGCTGTGGTGTCACAAAGAGGGGGAATGTCGTGCTGCCCCCGTTGTGATGTCACAAAAAGGGGGAACACAGGGGCTGCAATGGCTGTGGTGTCACAAAGAGGGGCAATGTTGTGCTGTCCACATTGTGATGTCACAAAGAAGGGGAACACAGGGGCTGGAATGGCTGTGGTGTCACAAAGAGGGGGAATGTTTTGCTGCCCCCATTGTGATGTCAGAAAGAGGGGGAACACAGGGGCTGCAATGGCTGTGATGTCACAAAGAGGGGGAACACAGGGGCTGCAATGGCTGTGGTGTCACAAAGAGGGGGAATGTTGTGCTGCCCCCATTATGATGTCACAAAGAGGGGGACCACAGGGGCTGCAATGGCTGTGGTGTCACAAAGAGGGGCAAAGTTGTGCTGCCCACATTGTGATGTCACAAAGAGGGGGACCACAGGGGCTGGAATGGCTGTGGTGTCACAAAGAGGGGGAACACAGGGGCTGCAATGGCTGTGGTGTCACAAAGAGGGGGAATGTTGTGCTGCCCCCATTATGATGTCACAAAGAGGGGACCACAGGGGCTGCAATGGCTGTGGTGTCACAAAGAGGGGCAAAGTTGTGCTGCCCACATTGTGATGTCACAAAGAGGGGGACCACAGGGGCTGCAATGGCTGTGGTGTCACAAAGAGGGGGAACACAGGGGCTGCAATGGCTGTGGTGTCACAAAGAGAGGGAACACAGGGGCTGCAATGGCTGTGGTGTCACAAAGAGGGGGAATGTTGTGGTGCCCCCATTGTGATGTCACAAACAGGGAGAACACAGGGGCTGCAATGGCTGTGGTGTGACAAAGAGGGGGAATGTTGTGCTGCCCCCATTGTGATGTCACAAAGAGGGGGAACACAGGGGCTGCAATGGCTGTTTTGTCACAAAGAGGGGGAATGTTGTGCTGCCCTCAATGTGACGTCACAAACAGGGGGAAGAGAGGGGCTGAAATGGCTGTGGTGTCACAAAGAGGGGGAATGTTGAGCTGCCCCCGTTGTGATGTAACAAAGAGCGGGAACACAGGGGCTACAATGGCTGTGGTGTCACAAAGAGAGGGACCACAGGGGCTGCAATGGCTGTGGTGTCACAAAGAGGGGCAATGTAGTGGTGCCCCCATTGTGATGTCACAAAGAGGGGGAACACAGGGGCTGCAATGGCTGTGGTGTCACAAAGAGGGGGAATGTTGTGCTGCCCCCATTGTTATGTCACAAAGAGGAGGACCACACGGGCTGCAATGGCTGTGCTGTCGCAAAGAGGGGGAATGTTGTGCTGCCCCTACTGTAATGTCACAAAGAGCGGGAACACAGGGGCTACAATGGCTGTGGTGTCACAAAGAGGGGAAATGTTTTGTCTGACCGCATTTTGATGTCACAAAGAGGGGGAACACAGGGGCTGCAATGGCTGTGGTGTCACAAAGAGGGGGAATGTTGTGGTGCCCCCATTGTGATGTCACAAAGAGGGGGACCACAGGGGCTGCAATGGCTGTGGTGTCACAAAGAGGGGGAATGTTGTGCTGCCCCCATTGTGATGTCAGAAAGAGGGAGAACACAGGGGCTGCAATGGCTGTGGTGTCACAAAGAGGGGGAATGTTGTGCTGCCCTCAATGTGACGTCACAAACAGGGGGAAGAGAGGGGCTGAAATGGCTGTGGTGTCACAAAGAGGGGGAATGTTGAGCTGCCCCCATTGTAATATCACGAAGAGGGGAAACAGAGGGGCTGCAATGGCTGTGGTGTCACAAAGAGGGGGAATGTTGTGCTGCCCCCATTGTGATGTCAGAAAGAGGAGGAACACAGGGGCTGCAATGGCTGTGGTGTCACAAAGAGGGGCAATGTAGTGGTGCCCCCATTGTGATGTCACAAAGAGGGGGAACACAGGGGCTGCAATGGCTGTGGTGTCACAAAGAGGGGGAATGTTGTGCTGCCCCCATTGTGATGTCACAAAGAGGGGTAACACAGGGGCTGCAATGGCTGTGGTGTCACAAAGAGGGGGAATGTTGTGGTGCCCCTATTGTGATGTCACAAAGAGGGGGAACACAGGGGCTGCAATGGCTGTGGTGTCACAAAGAGGGGGAATGTTGTGCTGCCCCCATTGTAATATCACGAAGAGGGGAAACAGAGGGGCTGCAATGGCTGTGGTGTCACAAAGAGGGGGAATGTTGTGCTGCCCGCATTGTGTTGTCACAAAGAGGGGGAACACAGGGGCTACAATGGCTGTGGTGTCACAAAGAGGGAGAATGTTGTGGTGCCCCTATTGTGATGTCACAAAGAGGGGGACCACAGGGGCTGCAATGGCTGTGGTGTCACAAAGAGGGGGAATGTTGTGCTGCCCCCATTGTGATGTCACAAAGAGGGGGACCACAGGGGCTGCAATGGCTGTGGTGTCACAAAGAGGGGGAACACAGGGGCTACAATGGCTGTGGTGTCACAAAGAGGGGGAATGTTGTGCTGCCCCCGTTGTGATGTCACAAAGAGGGGGAACACAGGGGCTGCAATGGCTGTGGTGTCACAAAGAGGGGCAATGTTGTGCTGTCCACATTGTGATGTCACAAAGAAGGGGAACACAGGGGCTGGAATGGCTGTGGTGTCACAAAGAGGGGGAATGTTGTGCTGCCCCCATTGTTATGTCACAAAGGGGGGGAAACACAGGGGCTGCAATGGCTGTGGTGTCACAAAGAGGGGGAATGTTTTGCTGCCCCCATTGTGATGTCAGAAAGAGGGGGAACACAGGGGCTGCAATGGCTGTGATGTCACAAAGAGGGGGAACACAGGGGCTGCAATGGCTGTGGTGTCACAAAGAGGGGGAATGTTGTGCTGCCCCCATTATGATGTCACAAAGAGGGGGACCACAGGGGCTGCAATGGCTGTGGTGTCACAAAGAGGGGCAAAGTTGTGCTGCCCACATTGTGATGTCACAAAGAGGGGGAACACAGGGGCTGGAATGGCTGTGGTGTCACAAAGAGGGGGAACACAGGGGCTGCAATGGCTGTGGTGTCACAAAGAGGGGGAATGTTGTGCTGCCCCCATTATGATGTCACAAAGAGGGGACCACAGGGGCTGCAATGGCTGTGGTGTCACAAAGAGGGGCAAAGTTGTGCTGCCCACATTGTGATGTCACAAAGAGGGGGACCACAGGGGCTGCAATGGCTGTGGTGTCACAAAGAGGGGGAACACAGGGGCTGCAATGGCTGTGGTGTCACAAAGAGGGGGAATGTTGTGCTGCCCCCATTGTGATGTCACAAAGAGGGGGAACACAGGGGCTGCAATGGCTGTTTTGTCACAAAGAGGGGGAATGTTGTGCTGCCCTCAATGTGACGTCACAAACAGGGGGAAGAGAGGGGCTGAAATGGCTGTGGTGTCACAAAGAGGGGGAATGTTGAGCTGCCCCCGTTGTGATGTCACAAAGAGCGGGAACACAGGGGCTACAATGGCTGTGGTGTCACAAAGAGAGGGACCACAGGGGCTGCAATGGCTGTGGTGTCACAAAGAGGGGCAATGTAGTGGTGCCCCCATTGTGATGTCACAAAGAGGGGGAACACAGGGGCTGCAATGGCTGTGGTGTCACAAAGAGGGGCAATGTAGTGGTGCCCCCATTGTGATGTCACAAAGAGGGGGAACACAGGGGTGCAATGGCTGTGCTGTCGCAAAGAGGGGGAATGTTGTGCTGCCCCTACTGTAATGTCACAAAGAGCGGGAACACAGGGGCTACAATGGCTGTGGTGTCACAAAGAGGGGAAATGTTTTGTCTGACCGCATTTTGATGTCACAAAGAGGGGGAACACAGGGGCTGCAATGGCTGTGGTGTCACAAAGAGGGGGAATGTTGTGCTGCCCCCAATGTGACGTCACAAAGAGGGGAACCACAGGGGCTGCAATGGCTGTTTTGTCACAAAGAGGGGGAATGTTGTGCTGCCCTCAATGTGACGTCACAAACAGGGGGAACACAGGGGCTCGAATGGCTGTGGTGTCACAAAGAGGGGGAATGTAGTGGTGCCCCCATTGTGATGTCACAAAGAGGGGGAACACAGGGGCTGCAATGGCTGTGGTGTCACAAAGAGGGGGAATGTTGTGCTGCCCCCATTGTGATGTCACAAAGAGGGGGACCACAGGGGCTACAATGGCTGTGGTGTCACAAAGAGGGGGAACACAGGGGCTGCAATGGCTGTGGTGTCACAAAGAGCGGGAACACAGGGGCTACAATGGCTGTGGTGTGACAAAGAGAGGGAACACAGGGGCTGGAATGGCTGTGGTGTCACAAATAGAGGGAACACAGGAGCTGGGATGGCTGTGGTGACACAAAGAGGAGGAATCTTGTTCTGCCCCCATTGTGTTGTCACAAAAAGGAGGAACACAGGGGCTGCAATGGCTGTGGTGTCACAAAGAGGGGGAATGTTGTGGTGCCCCTATTGTGATGTCACAAAGAGGGGGAACACAGGGGCTGCAATGGCTGTGGTGTCACAAAGAGACGGAATGTTGTGCTGCCCCCATTGTGTTGTCACAAAAAGGAGGAACACAGGGGCTGCAATGGCTGTGGTGTCACAAAGAGGGGGAATGTTTTGCTGCCCCCATTGTAATATCACGAAGAGGGGAAACAGAGGGGCTGCAATGGCTGAGGTGTCACAAAGAAAGGGAATGTTGTGCTGCCCGCATTGTGTTGTCACAAAGAGGGGGAACACAGGGGCTACAATGGCTGTGGTGTCACAAAGAGGGGGAACACAGGGGCTACAATGGCTGTGGTGTCACAAAGAGGGAGAATGTTGTGGTGCCCCTATTGTGATGTCATAAAGACGGGGAACACAGGGGCTGCAATGCCTGTGGTGTCACAAAGAGGGGGAATGTTGTGCTGCCCCCGTTGTGATGTCACAAAGAGGGGGAACACAGGGGCTGCAATGGCTGTGGTGTCACAAAGAGGGGCAATGTTGTGCTGTCCACATTGTGATGTCACAAAGAAGGGGAACACAGGGGCTGGAATGGCTGTGGTGTCACAAAGAGGGGGAATGTTGTGCTGCCCCCATTGTGATGTCAGAAAGAGGGGGAACACAGGGGCTGCAATGGCTGTGATGTCACAAAGAGGGGGAACACAGGGGCTGCAATGGCTGTGGTGTCACAAAGAGGGGGAATGTTGTGCTGCCCCCATTGTGATGTCAGAAAGAGGGAGAACACAGGGGCTGCAATGGCTGTGGTGTCACAAAGAGGGGGAATGTTGTGCTGCCCTCAATGTGACGTCACAAACAGGGGGAAGAGAGGGGCTGCAATGGCTGTGGTGTCACAAAGAGGGGGAATGTTGTGCTGCCCCCATTGTGATGTCAGAAAGAGGAGGAACACAGGGGCTGCAATGGCTGTGGTGTCACAAAGAGGGGGACCACAGGGGCTGCAATGGCTGTGGTGTCACAAAGAGGGGCAATGTAGTGGTGCCCCAATTGTGATGTCACAAAGAGGGGGAACACAGGGGCTGCAATGGCTGTGGTGTCACAAAGAGCGGGAACACAGGGGCTACAATGGCTGTGGTGTGACAAAGAGAGGGAACACAGGGGCTGGAATGGCTGTGGTGTCACAAAGAGGGGGAATGTTGTGGTGCCCCTATTGTGATGTCACAAAGAGGGGGAACACAGGCGCTGCAATGGCTGTGGTGTCACAAAGAGGGGGAACACAGGGGCTGCAATGGCTGTGGTGTCACAAAGAGGGGGAATGTAGTGGTGCCCCCATTGTGATGTCACAAAGAGGGGGAACACAGGGGCTGCAATGGCTGTGGTGTCACAAAGAGGGGGAATGTTGTGCTGCCCCCATTGTAATATCACGAAGAGGGGAAACAGAGGGGCTGCAATGGCTGTGGTGTCACAAAGAGGGGGAATGTTGTGCTGCCCGCATTGTGTTGTCACAAAGAGGGGGAACACAGGGGCTACAATGGCTGTGGTGTCACAAAGAGGGGGAACACAGGGGCTACAATGGCTGTGGTGTCACAAAGAGGGGGAATGTTGTGCTGCCCTCAATGTGACGTCACAAACAGGGGGAAGAGAGGGGCTGAAATGGCTGTGGTGTCACAAAGAGGGGGAATGTTGAGCTGCCCCCATTGTAATATCACGAAGAGGGGAAACAGAGGGGCTGCAATGGCTGTGGTGTCACAAAGAGGGGGAATGCTTTGCTGCCCCCATTGTGATGTCAGAAAGAGGAGGAACACAGGGGCTGCAATGGCTGTGGTGTCACAAAGAGGGGGACCACAGGGGCTGCAATGGCTGTGGTGTCACAAAGAGGGGGAATGTTGTGCTGCCCCCATTGTGATGTCACAAAGAGGGGTAACACAGGGGCTGCAATGGCTGTGGTGTCACAAAGATCGGGAACACAGGGGCTACAATGGCTGTGGTGTGACAAAGAGAGGGAACACAGGGGCTGGAATGGCTGTGGTGTCACAAAGAGGGGGAATGTTGTGGTGCCCCTATTGTGATGTCACAAAAAGGGGGAACACAGGGGCTGCAATGGCTGTGGTGTCACAAAGAGGGGCAATGTTGTGCTGTCCACATTGTGATGTCACAAAGAAGGGGAACACAGGGGCTGGAATGGCTGTGGTGTCACAAAGAGGGGGAACACAGGGGCTGCAATGGCTGTGGTGTCACAAAGAGGGGGAATGTTGTGCTGCCCCCATTATGATGTCACAAAGAGGGGGACCACAGGGGCTGCAATGGCTGTGGTGTCACAAAGAGGGGCAAAGTTGTGCTGCCCACATTGTGATGTCACAAAGAGGGGGACCACAGGGGCTGGAATGGCTGTGGTGTCACAAAGAGGGGGAACACAGGGGCTGCAATGGCTGTGGTGTCACAAAGAGGGGGAATGTTGTGCTGCCCCCATTATGATGTCACAAAGAGGGGACCACAGGGGCTGCAATGGCTGTGGTGTCACAAAGAGGGGCAAAGTTGTGCTGCCCACATTGTGATGTCACAAAGAGGGGGACCACAGGGGCTGCAATGGCTGTGGTGTCACAAAGAGGGGGAACACAGGGGCTGCAATGGCTGTGGTGTCACAAAGAGAGGGAACACAGGGGCTGCAATGGCTGTGGTGTCACAAAGAGGGGGAATGTTGTGGTGCCCCCATTGTGATGTCACAAACAGGGAGAACACAGGGGCTGCAATGGCTGTGGTGTGACAAAGAGGGGGAATGTAGTGGTGCCCCCATTGTGATGTCACAAAGAGGGGGAACACAGGGGCTGCAATGGCTGTTTTGTCACAAAGAGGGGGAATGTTGTGCTGCCCTCAATGTGACGTCACAAACAGGGGGAAGAGAGGGGCTGAAATGGCTGTGGTGTCACAAAGAGGGGGAATGTTGAGCTGCCCCCGTTGTGATGTAACAAAGAGCGGGAACACAGGGGCTACAATGGCTGTGGTGTCACAAAGAGAGGGACCACAGGGGCTGCAATGGCTGTGGTGTCACAAAGAGGGGCAATGTAGTGGTGCCCCCATTGTGATGTCACAAAGAGGGGGAACACAGGGGCTGCAATGGCTGTGGTGTCACAAAGAGGGGGAATGTTGTGCTGCCCCCATTGTTATGTCACAAAGGGGGGGAAACACAGGGGCTGCAATGCCTGTGGTGTCACAAAGAGGGGGAATGTTGTGCTGCCCCCATTGTGATGTCACAAAGAGGGGGACCACACGGGCTGCAATGGCTGTGCTGTCGCAAAGAGGGGGAATGTTGTGCTGCCCCTACTGTAATGTCACAAAGAGCGGGAACACAGGGGCTACAATGGCTGTGGTGTCACAAAGAGGGGGAATGTTGTGGTGCCCCCATTGTGATGTCACAAAGAGGGGGACCACAGGGGCTGCAATGGCTGTGGTGTCACAAAGAGGGGGAATGTTGTGCTGCCCCCATTGTGATGTCAGAAAGAGGGAGAACACAGGGGCTGCAATGGCTGTGGTGTCACAAAGAGGGGGAATGTTGTGCTGCCCTCAATGTGACGTCACAAACAGGGGGAAGAGAGGGGCTGAAATGGCTGTGGTGTCACAAAGAGGGGGAATGTTGTGCTGCCCCCATTGTGATGTCAGAAAGAGGAGGAACACAGGGGCTGCAATGGCTGTGGTGTCACAAAGAGGGGGACCACAGGGGCTGCAATGGCTGTGGTGTCACAAAGAGGGGCAATGTAGTGGTGCCCCCATTGTGATGTCACAAAGAGGGGGAACACAGGGGCTGCAATGGCTGTGGTGTCACAAAGAGGGGGAATGTTGTGCTGCCCCCATTGTGATGTCACAAAGAGGGGTAACACAGGGGCTGCAATGGCTGTGGTGTCACAAAGAGCGGGAACACAGGGGCTACAATGGCTGTGGTGTGACAAAGAGAGGGAACACAGGGGCTGGAATGGCTGTGGTGTCACAAAGAGGGGGAATGTTGTGGTGCCCCTATTGTGATGTCACAAAGAGGGGGAACACAGGCGCTGCAATGGCTGTGGTGTCACAAAGAGGGGGAACACAGGGGCTGCAATGGCTGTGGTGTCACAAAGAGGGGGAATGTAGTGGTGCCCCCATTGTGATGTCACAAAGAGGGGGAACACAGGGGCTGCAATGGCTGTGGTGTCACAAAGAGGGGGAATGTTGTGCTGCCCCCATTGTAATATCACGAAGAGGGGAAACAGAGGGGCTGGAATGGCTGTGGTGTCACAAAGAGGGGGAATGTTGTGCTGCCCTCAATGTGACGTCACAAACAGGGGGAAGAGAGGGGCTGAAATGGCTGTGGTGTCACAAAGAGGGGGAATGTTGAGCTGCCCCCATTGTAATATCACGAAGAGGGGAAACAGAGGGGCTGCAATGGCTGTGGTGTCACAAAGAGGGGGAATGCTTTGCTGCCCCCATTGTGATGTCAGAAAGAGGAGGAACACAGGGGCTGCAATGGCTGTGGTGTCACAAAGAGGGGGACCACAGGGGCTGCAATGGCTGTGGTGTCACAAAGAGGGGGAATGTTGTGCTGCCCCCATTGTGATGTCAAAAAGAGGGGGACCACAGGGGCTGCAATGGCTGTGGTGTCACAAAGAGGGGGAATGTTGTGCTGCCCCCATTGTGATGTCACAAAGAGGGGGAACACAGGGGCTGCAATGGCTGTGGTGTCACAAAGAGGGGCAATGTTGTGCTGTCCACATTGTGATGTCACAAAGAAGGGGAACACAGGGGCTGGAATGGCTGTGGTGTCACAAAGAGGGGGAATGTTGTGCTGCCCCCATTGTTATGTCACAAAGGGGGGGAAACACAGGGGCTGCAATGGCTGTGGTGTCACAAAGAGGGGGAATGTTGTGCTGCCCCCATTATGATGTCACAAAGAGGGGACCACAGGGGCTGCAATGGCTGTGGTGTCACAAAGAGGGGGAACACAGGGGCTGCAATGGCTGTGGTGTCACAAAGAGGGGGAATGTTGTGCTGCCCCCATTATGATGTCACAAAGAGGGGACCACAGGGGCTGCAATGGCTGTGGTGTCACAAAGAGGGGGAACACAGGGGCTGCAATGGCTGTGGTGTCACAAAGAGAGGGAACACAGGGGCTGCAATGGCTGTGGTGTCACAAAGAGGGGGAATGTTGTGGTGCCCCCATTGTGATGTCACAAACAGGGAGAACACAGGGGCTGCAATGGCTGTGGTGTCACAAAGAGGGGGAATGTTGTGCTGCCCCCATTGTGATGTCACAAAGAGGGGGAACACAGGGGCTGCAATGGCTGTTTTGTCACAAAGAGGGGCAATGTAGTGGTGCCCCCATTGTGATGTCACAAAGAGGGGGAACACAGGGGCTGCAATGGCTGTGGTGTCACAAAGAGGGGGAATGTTGTGCTGCCCCCATTGTTATGTCACAAAGGGGGGGAAACACAGGGGCTGCAATGCCTGTGGTGTCACAAAGAGGGGGAATGTTGTGCTGCCCCCATTGTGATGTCACAAAGAGGGGGACCACACGGGCTGCAATGGCTGTGCTGTCGCAAAGAGGGGGAACACGGGGGCTACAATGGCTGTGGTGTCACAAAGAGCGGGAACACAGGGGCTGCAATGGCTGTGGTGTCACAAAGAGGGGAAATGTTTTGTCTGACCGCATTTTGATGTCACAAAGAGGGGGAACACAGGGGCTGCAATGGCTGTGGTGTCACAAAGAGGGGGAATGTTGTGCTGCCCCCATTGTGATGTCACAAAGAGGGGGACCACAGGGGCTGCAATGGCTGTGGTGTCACAAAGAGGGGGAACACAGGGGCTGCAATGGCTGTGGTGTCACAAAGAGCGGGAACACAGGGGCTACAATGGCTGTGGTGTCACAAAGAGCGGGAACACAGGGGCTGCAATGGCTGTGGTGTCACAAAGAGCGGGAACACAGGGGCTGCAATGGCTGTGGTGTCACAAAGAGGGGGAATGTAGTGGTGCCCCCATTGTGATGTCACAAAGAGGGGGAACACAGGGGCTGCAATGGCTGTGGTGTCACAAAGAGGGGGAATGTAGTGGTGCCCCCATTGTGATGTCACAAAGAGGGGGAACACAGGGGCTGCAATGGCTGTGGTGTCACAAAGAGGGGGAATGTTGTGCTGCCCCCATTGTGATGTCACAAAGAGGGGGACCACAGGGGCTGCAATGGCTGTGATGTCACAAAGAGGGGGAACACAGGGGCTGCAATGGCTGTGGTGTCACAAAGAGCGGGAACACAGGGGCTACAATGGCTGTGGTGTCACAAAGAGCGGGAACACAGGGGCTGCAATGGCTGTGGTGTCACAAAGAGGGGAAATGTTTTGTCTGACCGCATTTTGATGTCACAAAGAGGGGGAACACAGGGGCTGCAATGGCTGTGGTGTCACAAAGAGGGGGAATGTTGTGCTGCCCCCAATGTGACGTCACAAAGAGGGGGACCACAGGGGCTGCAATGGCTGTTTTGTCACAAAGAGGGGGAATGTTGTGCTGCCCTCAATGTGACGTCACAAACAGGGGGAACACAGGGGCTGGAATGGCTGTGGTGTCACAAAGAGGGGGAATGTAGTGGTGCCCCCATTGTGATGTCACAAAGAGGGGGAACACAGGGGCTGCAATGGCTGTGGTGTCACAAAGAGGGGGAATGTTGTGCTGCCCCCATTGTGATGTCACAAAGAGGGGGACCACAGGGGCTGCAATGGCTGTGATGTCACAAAGAGGAGGAACACAGGGGCTGCAATGGCTGTGGTGTCACAAAGAGCGGGAACACAGGGGCTACAATGGCTGTGGTGTCACAAAGAGCGGGAACACAGGGGCTGCAATGGCTGTGGTGTCACAAAGAGCGGGAACACAGGGGCTGCAATGGCTGTGGTGTCACAAAGAGGGGGAATGTAGTGGTGCCCCCATTGTGATGTCACAAAGAGGGGGAACACAGGGGCTGCAATGGCTGTGGTGTCACAAAGAGGGGGAATGTAGTGGTGCCCCCATTGTGATGTCACAAAGAGGGGGAACACAGGGGCTGCAATGGCTGTGGTGTCACAAAGAGGGGGAATGTTGTGCTGCCCCCATTGTGATGTCACAAAGAGGGGGACCACAGGGGCTCGAATGGCTGTGGTGTCACAAAGAGGGGGAACACAGGGGCTGCAATGGCTGTGGTGTCACAAAGAGCGGGAACACAGGGGCTACAATGGCTGTGGTGTGACAAAGAGAGGGAACACAGGGGCTGGAATGGCTGTGGTGTCACAAAGAGGGGAAATGTTGTGCTGCCCCCATTTTGATGTTACAAAGAGGGGGAACACAGGGGCTGCAATGCCTGTGGTGTCACAAAGAGGGGGAATGTTGTGCTGCCCCCATTGTGATGTCACAAACAGGGGGAACACAGGGGCTGCAATGGCTGTGGTGTCACAAAGAGCGGGAACACAGGGGCTACAATGGCTGTGGTGTGACAAAGAGAGGGAACACAGGGGCTGGAATGGCTGTGGTGTCACAAATAGAGGGAACACAGGTGCTGGGATGGCTGTGGTGACACAAAGAGGAGGAATCTTGTTCTGCCCCCATTGTGTTGTCACAAAAAGGAGGAACACAGGGGCTGCAATGGCTGCGGTGTCACAAAGAGGGGGAATGTTGTGGTGCCCCTATTGTGATGTCACAAAGAGGGGGAACACAGGGGCTGGAGTGGCTGTGGTGTCACAAAGAGGGGGAATGTTTTGCTGCCCCCATTGTTATGTCACAAAGGGGTAAACACAGGGGCTGCAATGGCTGTGGTGTCACAAAGAGGGGGAATGTTGTGCTGCCCCCATTGTGATGTCACAAAGAGGGGGAACACAGGGGCTGCAATGGCTGTGGTGTCACAAAGAGAGGGAACACAGGGGCTGCAATGGCTGTGGTGTCACAAAGAGGGGGAATGTTGTGCTGCCGCCACTGTGATGTCACAAAGAGGGGGAACACAGGGGCTGCAATGGCTGTTTTGTCACAAAAATGGGGAATGTTGTGCTGCCCTCAATGTGACGTCACAAAGAAAGGGAACACAGGGGCTGCAATGGCTGTGGTGTCACAAAGAGAGGGAACACAGGGGCTGCAATGGCTGTGGTGTCACAAAGAGGGGGAATGTTGTGCTGCCCCCATTGTGATGTCACAAAGAGGGGGACCACAGGGGCTGCAATGGCTGTGGTGTCACAAAGAGGGGGAATGTTGTGCTGCCCCCATTGTGATGTCAGAAAGAGGGAGAACACAGGGGCTGCAATGGCTGTTTTGTCACAAAGAGGGGGAATGTTGTGCTGCCCTCAATGTGACGTCACAAACAGGGGGAAGAGAGGGGCTGAAATGGCTGTGGTGTCACAAAGAGGGGGAATGTTGAGCTGCCCCCATTGTAATATCACGAAGAGGGGAAACAGAGGGGCTGCAATGGCTGTGGTGTCACAAAGAGGGGGAATGTTTTGCTGCCCCCATTGTGATGTCAGAAAGAGGAGGAACACAGGGGCTGCAATGGCTGTGGTGTCACAAAGAGGGGGACCACAGGGGCTGCAATGGCTGTGGTGTCACAAAGAGGGGCAATGTTGTGCTGCCCCCATTGTGATGTCACAAAGAGGGGTAACACAGGGGCTGCAATGGCTGTGGTGTCACAAAGAGGGGGAATGTTGTGCTGCCCCCATTGTGATGTCACAAAGAGGGGTAACACAGGGGCTGCAATGGCTGTGGTGTCACAAAGAGCGGGAACACAGGGGCTACAATGGCTGTGGTGTGACAAAGAGAGGGAACACAGGGGCTGCAATGGCTGTGGTGTCACAAAGAGGGGGAACACAGGGGCTGCAATGGCTGTGGTGTCACAAAGAGGGGGAATGTTGTGCTGCCCCCATTGTGATGTCACAAAGAGGGGGAACACAGGGGCTCGAATGGCTGTGGTGTCACAAAGAGGGGGAATGTAGTGGTGCCCCCATTGTGATGTCACAAAGAGGGGGAACGCAGGGGCTGCAATGGCTGTGGTGTCACAAAATGGGGGAATGTTGTGCTGCCCCCATTGTGATGTCACAAAGAGGGGGACCACAGGGGCTGCAATGGCTGTGATGTCACAAAGAGGGGGAACACAGGGGCTGCAATGGCTGTGGTGTCACAAAGAGCGGGAACACAGGGGCTACAATGGCTGTGGTGTCACAAAGAGAGGGAACACAGGGGCTGGAATGGCTGTGCTGTCACAAATAGAGGGAACACAGGTGCTGGGATGGCTGTGGTGACACAAAGAGGAGGAATCTTTTTCTGCCCCCATTGTGTTGTCACAAAAAGGAGGAATACAGGGGCTGCAATGGCTGTGGTGTCACAAAGAGGGGGAATGTTGTGCTGCCCCCATTGTAATATCACGAAGAGGGGAAACAGAGGGGCTGCAATGGCTGTGGTGTCACAAAGAGCGGGAATACAGGGGCTACAACGGCTGTGGTGTGACAAAGAGAGGGAACACAGGGGCTGGAATGGCTATGGTGTCACAAAGAGGGGGAATGTTGTGGTGCCCCTATTGTGATGTCACAAAGAGGGGGAACACAGGCGCTGCAATGGCTGTGGTGTCACAAAGAGACGGAATGTTGTGCTGCCCCCATTGTGATGTCACAAAGAGGGGGAACACAGGCGCTGCAATGGCTGTGGTGTCACAAAGAGGGGGAATGTTTTGCTGCCCCCATTGTAATATCACGAAGAGGGGAAACAGAGGGGCTGCAATGGCTGTGGTGTCACAAAGAGGGGGAATGTTGTGCTGCCCGCATTGTGTTGTCACAAAGAGGGGGAACACAGGGGCTACAATGGCTGTGGTGTCACAAAGAGGGGGAACACAGGGGCTACAATGGCTGTGGTGTCACAAAGAGGGAGAATGTTGTGGTGCCCCTATTGTGATGTCATAAAGACGGGGAACACAGGGGCTGCAATGGCTGTGGTGTCACAAAGAGGGGGAATATTTTGCTGCCCCCATTGTGATGTCAGAAAGAGGGGGAACACAGGGGCTGCAATGGCTGTGATGTCACAAAGAGGGGGAACACAGGGGCTGCAATGGCTGTGGTGTCACAAAGAGGGGGAATGTTGTGCTGCCCCCATTGTGATGTCACAAAGGGGGGGAAACACAGGGGCTGCAATGGCTGTGATGTCACAAAGAGGGGGAATGTTTTGCTGCCCCCATTGTGATGTCAGAAAGAGGGGGAACACAGGGGCTGCAATGGCTGTGATGTCACAAAGAGGGGGAACACAGGGGCTGGAATGGCTGTGGTGTCACAAAGAGGGGGAACACAGGGGCTGCAATGGCTGTGGTGTCACAAAGAGGGGGAATGTTGTGCTGCCCCCATTATGATGTCACAAAGAGGGGACCACAGGGGCTGCAATGGCTGTGGTGTCACAAAGAGGGGCAAAGTTGTGCTGCCCACATTGTGATGTCACAAAGAGGGGGACCACAGGGGCTGCAATGGCTGTGGTGTCACAAAGAGGGGGAACACAGGGGCTGCAATGGCTGTGGTGTCACAAAGAGAGGGAACACAGGGGCTGCAATGGCTGTGGTGTCACAAAGAGGGGGAATGTTGTGGTGCCCCCATTGTGATGTCACAAACAGGGAGAACACAGGGGCTGCAATGGCTGTGGTGTCACAAAGAGAGGGAACACAGGGGCTGCAATGGCTGTGGTGTCACAAAGAGGGGGAATGTTGTGCTGCCCCCATTGTGATGTCACAAAGAGGGGGAACACAGGGGCTGCAATGGCTGTTTTGTCACAAAGAGGGGCAATGTAGTGGTGCCCCCATTGTGATGTCACAAAGAGGGGGAACACAGGGGCTGCAATGGCTGTGGTGTCACAAAGAGGGGGAATGTTGTGCTGCCCCCATTGTTATGTCACAAAGGGGGGGAAACACAGGGGCTGCAATGCCTGTGGTGTCACAAAGAGGGGGAATGTTGTGCTGCCCCCATTGTGATGTCACAAAGAGGGGGACCACACGGGCTGCAATGGCTGTGCTGTCGCAAAGAGGGGGAACACAGGGGCTACAATGGCTGTGGTGTCACAAAGAGCGGGAACACAGGGGCTGCAATGGCTGTGGTGTCACAAAGAGGGGAAATGTTTTGTCTGACCGCATTTTGATGTCACAAAGAGGGGGAACACAGGGGCTGCAATGGCTGTGGTGTCACAAAGAGGGGGAATGTTGTGCTGCCCCCATTGTGATGTCACAAAGAGGGGGACCACAGGGGCTGCAATGGCTGTGATGTCACAAAGAGGGGGAACACAGGGGCTGCAATGGCTGTGGTGTCACAAAGAGCGGGAACACAGGGGCTACAATGGCTGTGGTGTCACAAAGAGCGGGAACACAGGGGCTGCAATGGCTGTGGTGTCACAAAGAGCGGGAACACAGGGGCTGCAATGGCTGTGGTGTCACAAAGAGGGGGAATGTAGTGGTGCCCCCATTGTGATGTCACAAAGAGGGGGAACACAGGGGCTGCAATGGCTGTGGTGTCACAAAGAGGGGGAATGTAGTGGTGCCCCCATTGTGATGTCACAAAGAGGGGGAACACAGGGGCTGCAATGGCTGTGGTGTCACAAAGAGGGGGAATGTTGTGCTGCCCCCATTGTGATGTCACAAAGAGGGGGACCACAGGGGCTGCAATGGCTGTGATGTCACAAAGAGGGGGAACACAGGGGCTGCAATGGCTGTGGTGTCACAAAGAGCGGGAACACAGGGGCTACAATGGCTGTGGTGTCACAAAGAGCGGGAACACAGGGGCTGCAATGGCTGTGGTGTCACAAAGAGGGGGAATGTTGTGCTGCCCCCAATGTGACGTCACAAAGAGGGGGACCACAGGGGCTGCAATGGCTGTTTTGTCACAAAGAGGGGGAATGTTGTGCTGCCCTCAATGTGACGTCACAAACAGGGGGAACACAGGGGCTCGAATGGCTGTGGTGTCACAAAGAGGGGGAATGTAGTGGTGCCCCCATTGTGATGTCACAAAGAGGGGGAACACAGGGGCTGCAATGGCTGTGGTGTCACAAAGAGGGGGAATGTTGTGCTGCCCCCATTGTGATGTCACAAAGAGGGGGACCACAGGGGCTGCAATGGCTGTGATGTCACAAAGAGGGGGAACACAGGGGCTGCAATGGCTGTGGTGTCACAAAGAGCGGGAACACAGGGGCTACAATGGCTGTGGTGTCACAAAGAGCGGGAACACAGGGGCTGCAATGGCTGTGGTGTCACAAAGAGCGGGAACACAGGGGCTGCAATGGCTGTGGTGTCACAAAGAGGGGGAATGTAGTGGTGCCCCCATTGTGATGTCACAAAGAGGGGGAACACAGGGGCTGCAATGGCTGTGGTGTCACAAAGAGGGGGAATGTAGTGGTGCCCCCATTGTGATGTCACAAAGAGGGGGAACACAGGGGCTGCAATGGCTGTGGTGTCACAAAGAGGGGGAATGTTGTGCTGCCCCCATTGTGATGTCACAAAGAGGGGGACCACAGGGGCTACAATGGCTGTGGTGTCACAAAGAGGGGGAACACAGGGGCTGCAATGGCTGTGGTGTCACAAAGAGCGGGAACACAGGGGCTACAATGGCTGTGGTGTGACAAAGAGAGGGAACACAGGGGCTGGAATGGCTGTGGTGTCACAAAGAGGGGAAATGTTGTGCTGCCCCCATTTTGATGTTACAAAGAGGGGGAACACAGGGGCTGCAATGCCTGTGGTGTCACAAAGAGGGGGAATGTTGTGCTGCCCCCATTGTGATGTCACAAACAGGGGGAACACAGGGGCTGCAATGGCTGTGGTGTCACAAAGAGCGGGAACACAGGGGCTACAATGGCTGTGGTGTCACAAAGAGAGGGAACACAGGGGCTGGAATGGCTGTGGTGTCACAAATAGAGGGAACACAGGTGCTGGGATGGCTGTGGTGACACAAAGAGGAGGAATCTTGTTCTGCCCCCATTGTGTTGTCACAAAAAGGAGGGAACACAGGGGCTGCAATGGCTGTGGTGTCACAAAGAGGGGGAATGTTGTGGTGCCCCTATTGTGATGTCACAAAGAGGGGGAACACAGAGGCTGGAATGGCTGTGGTGTCACAAAGAGAGGGAACACAGGGGCTGCAATGGCTGTGGTGTCACAAAGAGGGGGAATGTAGTGGTGCCCCCATTGTAATATCAGGAAGAGGGGAAACAGAGGGGCTGCAATGGCTGTGGTGTCACAAAGAGGGGGAATGTTGTGGTGCCCCCATTGTGATGTCATAAAGACGGGGAACACAGGGGCTGCAATGGCTGTGGTGTCACAAAGAGGGGGAATGTAGTGGTGCCCCCAATGTGACGTCACAAAGAGGGGGACCACAGGGGCTGCAATGGCTGTGGTGTCACAAAGAGGGGGAATGTAGTGGTGCCCCCATTGTGATGTCACAAAGAGGGGGACCACAGGGGCTGCAATGGCTGTGGTGTCACAAAGAGGGGCACCAGAGGGGCAGCAATGGCTGTGGTGTCACAAAGAGGGGGAATGTTGTGCTGCCCCCATTGTGATGTCAGAAAGAGGGAGAACACAGGGGCTGCAATGGCTGTGTGTCACAAAGAGGGGGAATGTTGTGCTGCCCCCATTGTGATGTCACAAAGAGGGGGACCACAGGGGCTGCAATGGCTGTGGTGTCACAAAGAGGGGGAATGTTGTGCTACCCCCATTGTGATGTCAGAAAGAGGGAGAACACAGGGGCTGCAATGGCTGTTTTGTCACAAAGAGGGGGAATGTTGTGCTGCCCCCATTGTAATATCACAAAGAGGGGAAACAGAGGGGCTGCAATGGCTGTGGTGTCACAAAGAGGGGGAATGTTTTGCTGCCCCCATTGTGATGTCAGAAAGAGGAGGAACACAGGGGCTGCAATGGCTGTGCTGTCACAAAGAGGGGGAATGTTTTGCTGCCCCCATTGTGATGTCAGAAAGAGGAGGAACACAGGGGCTGCAATGGCTGTGGTGTCACAAAGAGGGGGAATGTAGTGGTGCCCCCATTGTGATGTCACAAAGGGGTAAACACAGGGGCTACAATGGCTGTGGTGTCACAAAGAGGGAGAATGTTGTGGTGCCCCTATTGTGATGTCACAAAGAGGGGGAACACAGGGGCTGCAATGGCTGTGGTGTCACAAAGAGGGGGAATGTTGTGCTGCCCCCATTGTGATGTCAGAAAGAGGGAGAACACAGGGGCTGCAATGGCTGTGGTGTCACAAAGAGGGGGAATGTTTTGCTGCCCCCATTGTTATGTCACAAAGGGGTAAACACAGGGGCTGCAATGGCTGTGGTGTCACAAAGAGGGGGAATGTTGTGCTGCCCCCATTGTGATGTCACAAAGAGGGGGAAAACAGGGGCTGCAATGGCTGTGGTGTCACAAAGAGAGGGAACACAGGGGCTGCAATGGCTGTGGTGTCACAAAGAGGGGGAATGTTGTGCTGCCGCCACTGTGATGTCACAAAGAGGGGGAACACAGGGGCTGCAATGGCTGTTTTGTCACAAAAATGGGGAATGTTGTGCTGCCCTCAATGTGACGTCACAAAGAAAGGGAACACAGGGGCTGCAATGGCTGTGGTGTCACAAAGAGAGGGAACACAGGGGCTGCAATGGCTGTGGTGTCACAAAGAGGGGGAATGTTGTGCTGCCCCCATTGTGATGTCACAAAGAGGGGGACCACAGGGGCTGCAATGGCTGTGGTGTCACAAAGAGGGGGAATGTTGTGCTGCCCCCATTGTGATGTCAGAAAGAGGGAGAACACAGGGGCTGCAATGGCTGTTTTGTCACAAAGAGGGGGAATGTTGTGCTGCCCTCAATGTGACGTCACAAACAGGGGGAAGAGAGGGGCTGAAATGGCTGTGGTGTCACAAAGAGGGGGAATGTTGAGCTGCCCCCATTGTAATATCACGAAGAGGGGAAACAGAGGGGCTGCAATGGCTGTGGTGTCACAAAGAGGGGGAATGTTTTGCTGCCCCCATTGTGATGTCAGAAAGAGGAGGAACACAGGGGCTGCAATGGCTGTGGTGTCACAAAGAGGGGGACCACAGGGGCTGCAATGGCTGTGGTGTCACAAAGAGGGGCAATGTTGTGCTGCCCCCATTGTGATGTCACAAAGAGGGGTAACACAGGGGCTGCAATGGCTGTGGTGTCACAAAGAGGGGGAATGTTGTGCTGCCCCCATTGTGATGTCACAAAGAGGGGTAACACAGGGGCTGCAATGGCTGTGGTGTCACAAAGAGCGGGAACACAAGGGCTACAATGGCTGTGGTGTGACAAAGAGAGGGAACACAGGGGCTGGAATGGCTGTGGTGTCACAAAGAGGGGGAACACAGGGGCTGCAATGGCTGTGGTGTCACAAAGAGGGGGAATGTTGTGCTGCCCCCATTGTGATGTCACAAAGAGGGGGAACACAGGGGCTCGAATGGCTGTGGTGTCACAAAGAGGGGGAATGTAGTGGTGCCCCCATTGTGATGTCACAAAGAGGGGGAACACAGGGGCTGCAATGGCTGTGGTGTCACAAAATGGGGGAATGTAGTGGTGCCCCCATTGTGATGTCACAAAGAGGGGGACCACAGGGGCTGCAATGGCTGTGATGTCACAAAGAGGGGGAACACAGGGGCTGCAATGGCTGTGGTGTCACAAAGAGCGGGAACACAGGGGCTACAATGGCTGTGGTGTCACAAAGAGAGGGAACACAGGGGCTGGAATGGCTGTGCTGTCACAAATAGAGGGAACACAGGTGCTGGGATGGCTGTGGTGACACAAAGAGGAGGAATCTTTTTCTGCCCCCATTGTGTTGTCACAAAAAGGAGGAATACAGGGGCTGCAATGGCTGTGGTGTCACAAAGAGGGGGAATGTTGTGCTGCCCCCATTGTAATATCACGAAGAGGGGAAACAGAGGGGCTGCAATGGCTGTGGTGTCACAAAGAGCGGGAATACAGGGGCTACAACGGCTGTGGTGTGACAAAGAGAGGGAACACAGGGGCTGGAATGGCTATGGTGTCACAAAGAGGGGGAATGTTGTGGTGCCCCTATTGTGATGTCACAAAGAGGGGGAACACAGGCGCTGCAATGGCTGTGGTGTCACAAAGAGACGGAATGTTGTGCTGCCCCCATTGTGATGTCACAAAGAGGGGGAACACAGGGGCTGCAATGGCTGTGGTGTCACAAAGAGGGGGAATGTTTTGCTGCCCCCATTGTAATATCACGAAGAGGGGAAACAGAGGGGCTGCAATGGCTGTGGTGTCACAAAGAGGGGGAATGTTGTGCTGCCCGCATTGTGTTGTCACAAAGAGGGGGAACACAGGGGCTGCAATGGCTGTGGTGTCACAAAGAGGGGGAATGTTGTGGTGCCCCTATTGTGATGTCATAAAGACGGGGAACACAGGGGCTGCAATGGCTGTGGTGTCACAAAGAGGGGGAATATTTTGCTGCCCCCATTGTGATGTCAGAAAGAGGGGGAACACAGGGGCTGCAATGGCTGTGATGTCACAAAGAGGGGGAACACAGGGGCTGCAATGGCTGTGGTGTCACAAAGAGGGGGAATGTTGTGCTGCCCCCATTGTGATGTGTCAAAGAGGGGGACCACAGGGGCTGCAATGGCTGTGGTGTCACAAAGAGGGGGAATGTTGTGCTGCCCCCATTATGATGTCACAAAGAGGGGGACCACAGGGGCTGCAATGGCTGTGGTGTCACAAAGAGGGGCAATGTTGTGCTGTCCACATTGTGATGTCACAAAGAGGGGGACCACAGGGGCTGGAATGGCTGTGGTGTCACAAAGAGGGGGAACACAGGGGCTGGAATGGCTGTGGTGTCACAAAGAGGGGGAATGTAGTGGTGCCCCCATTGTGATGTCACAAAGAGGGGGAACACAGGGGCTGCAATGGCTGTTTTGTCACAAAAAGGGGGAATGTTGTGCTGCCCTCAATGTGACGTCACAAAAAAAGGGAACACAGGGGCTGCAATGGCTGTGTGTCACAAAGAGGGGGAATGTTGTGCTGCCCCCATTGTCATGTCACAAAGAGGGGGACCACAGGGGCTGCAATGGCTGTGGTGTCACAAAGAGAGGGACCACAGGGGCTGCAATGGCTGTGGTGTCACAAAGAGGGGGACCACAGGGGCTGCAATGGCTGTGGTGTCACAAAGAGGGGCAATGTAGAGGTGCCCCCATTGTGATGTCACAAAGAGGGGGAACACAGGGGCTGCAATGGCTGTGCTGTCGCAAAGAGGGGAAATGTTGTGCTGCCCCTACTGTAATGTCACAAAGAGCGGGAACACAGGGGCTACAATGGCTGTGCTGTCACAAAGAGGGGAAATGTTTTGTCTGACCGCATTTTGATGTCACAAAGAGGGGGAACACAGGGGCTGCAATGGCTGTGGTGTCACAAAGAGGGGAAATGTTGTGCTGCCCCCATTTTGATGTTACAAAGAGGGGGAACACAGGGGCTGCAATGGCTGTGGTGTCACAAAGAGGGGGAATGTTGTGCTGCCCCCATTGTGATGTCACAAACAGGGGGAACACAGGGGCTACAATGGCTGTGGTGTCACAAAGTGAGGGAACACAGGGGCTGGAATGGCTGTGGTGTCACAAATAGAGGGAACACAGGTGCTGGGATGGCTGTGGTGACACAAAGAGGAGGAATCTTGTTCTGCCCCCATTGTGTTGTCACAAAAAGGAGGAACACAGGGGCTGCAATGGCTGTGGTGTCACAAAGAGGGGGAATGTTGTGGTGCCCCTATTGTGATGTCACAAAGAGGGGGAACACAGAGGCTGGAATGGCTGTGGTGTCACAAAGAGAGGGAACACAGGGGCTGCAATGGCTGTGGTGTCACAAAGAGGGGGAATGTAGTGGTGCCCCCATTGTAATATCAGGAAGAGGGGAAACAGAGGGGCTGCAATGGCTGTGGTGTCACAAAGAGGGGGAATGTTGTGCTGCCCGCATTGTGTTGTCACAAAGAGGGGGAACACAGGGGCTACAATGGCTGTGGTGTCACAAAGAGGGGGAACACAGGGGCTACAATGGCTGTGGTGTCACAAAGAGGGGGAATGTTGTGGTGCCCCCATTGTGATGTCATAAAGACGGGGAACACAGGGGCTGCAATGGCTGTGGTGTCACAAAGAGGGGGAATGTTGTGCTGCCCCCATTGTGATGTCAGAAAGAGGGAGAACACAGGGGCTGCAATGGCTGTTTTGTCACAAAGAGGGGGAATGTTGTGCTGCCCCCATTGTAATATCACAAAGAGGGGAAACAGAGGGGCTGCAATGGCTGTGGTGTCACAAAGAGGGGGAATGTTTTGCTGCCCCCATTGTGATGTCAGAAAGAGGAGGAACACAGGGGCTGCAATGGCTGTGGTGTCACAAAGAGGGGGAATGTAGTGGTGCCCCCATTGTGTTGTCACAAAGGGGTAAACACAGGGGCTACAATGGCTGTGGTGTCACAAAGAGGGAGAATGTTGTGGTGCCCCTATTGTGATGTCACAAAGAGGGGGAACACAGGGGCTGCAATGGCTGTGGTGTCACAAAGAGGGGGAATGTTGTGCTGCCCCCATTGTGATGTCACAAAGAGGGGGAACACAGGGGCTGGAGTGGCTGTGGTGTCACAAAGAGGGGGAATGTTTTGCTGCCCCCATTGTTATGTCACAAAGGGGTAAACACAGGGGCTGCAATGGCTGTGGTGTCACAAAGAGAGGGAACACAGGGGCTGCAATGGCTGTGGTGTCACAAAGAGGGGGAATGTTGTGCTGCCGCCACTGTGATGTCACAAAGAGGGGGAACACAGGGGCTGCAATGGCTGTGGTGTCACAAAGAGGGGGAGCACAGGGGCTGGAATGCCTGTGGTGTAACAAAGAGGGGGAATGTTGTGCTGCCCCCATTGTGATGTCACAAAGAGGGGGAACACAGGGGCTGCAATGGCTGTTTTGTCACAAAAATGGGGAATGTTGTGCTGCCCTCAATGTGACGTCACAAACAAAGGGAACACAGGGGCTGCAATGGCTGTGTGTCACAAAGAGGGGGAATGTTGTGCTGCCCCCATTGTGATGTCACAAAGAGGGGGACCACAGGGGCTGCAATGGCTGTGGTGTCACAAAGAGGGGGAATGTTGTGCTGCCCTCAATGTGACGTCACAAACAGGGGGAAGAGAGGGGCTGAAATGGCTGTGGTGTCACAAAGAGGGGGAATGTTGAGCTGCCCCCATTGTAATATCACGAAGAGGGGAAACAGAGGGGCTGCAATGGCTGTGGTGTCACAAAGAGGGGGAATGTTTTGCTGCCCCCATTGTGATGTCAGAAAGAGGAGGAACACAGGGGCTGCAATGGCTGTGGTGTCACAAAGAGGGGGACCACAGGGGCTGCAATGGCTGTGGTGTCACAAAGAGCGGGAACACAGGGGCTACAATGGCTGTGGTGTGACAAAGAGAGGGAACACAGGGGCTGGAATGGCTGTGGTGTCACAAAGAGACGGAATGTTGTGGTGCCCCCATTGTGTTGTCACAAAAAGGAGGAACACAGGCGCTGCAATGGCTGTGGTGTCACAAAGAGGGGGAACACAGGGGCTGCAATGGCTGTGGTGTCACAAAGAGGGGGAATGTTGTGCTGCCCCCATTGTAATATCACGAAGAGGGGAAACAGAGGGGCTGCAATGGCTGTGGTGTCACAAAGAGGGGGAATGTTGTGCTGCCCGCATTGTGTTGTCACAAAGAGGGGGAACACAGGGGCTACAATGGCTGTGGTGTCACAAAGAGGGGGAACACAGGGGCTACAATGGCTGTGGTGTCACAAAGAGGGGGAACACAGGGGCTGCAATGGCTGTGGTGTCACAAAGAGGGGGAATGTTGTGCTGCCCCCATTGTGATATCACAAAGAGGGGGACCACAGGGGCTGCAATGGCTGTTTTGTCACAAAGAGGGGGAATGTTGTGCTGCCCTCAATGTGACGTCACAAACAGGGGGAACACAGGGGCTCGAATGGCTGTGGTGTCACAAAGAGGGGGAATGTTTTGCTGCCCCCATTGTGATGTCACAAAGAGGGGGACCACAGGGGCTGCAATGGCTGTGGTGTCACAAAGAGGGGGAATGTTGTGCTGCCCACATTGTGATGTCATAAAGAGGGGGAACACAGGGGCTGGAGTGGCTGTGGTGTCACAAAGAGGGGGAATGTTTTGCTGCCCCCATTGTTATGTCACAAAGGGGTAAACACAGGGGCTGCAATGGCTGTGGTGTCACAAAGAGGGGGAACACAGGGGCTGCAATGGCTGTGGTGTCACAAAGAGGGGGAATGTTGTGCTGCCCCCATTGTAATATCACGAAGAGGGGAAACAGAGGGGCTGCAATGGCTGTGGTGTCACAAAGAGGGGGAATGTTGTGCTGCCCGCATTGTGATGTCAGAAAGAGGGGGAACACAGGGGCTGCAATGGCTGTGGTGTCACAAAGAGCGGAAACACAGGGGCTACAATGGCTGTGGTGTCACAAAGAGGGGGAATGTTGTGCTGCCCCCGTTGTGATGTCACAAAGAGCGGGAACACAGGGGCTGCAATGGCTGTGGTGTCACAAAGAGGGGGAATGTTGTGCTGCCCCCATTGTTATGTCACAAAGGGGGGGAAACACAGGGGCTGGAATGCCTGTGGTGTCACAAAGAGGGGGAATGTTTTGCTGCCCCCAATGTGACGTCACAAGGAGGGGGACCACAGGGGCTGCAATGGCTGTTTTGTCACAAAGAGGGGGAATGTTGTGCTGCCCTCAATGTGACGTCACAAACAGGGGGAACACAGGGGCTGCAATGGCTGTGGTGTCACAAAATGGGGGAATGTTGTGCTGCCCCCATTGTGATGTCACAAAGAGGGGGACCACAGGGGCTGCAATGGCTGTGATGTCACAAAGAGGGGGAACACAGGGGCTGCAATGGCTGTGGTGTCACAAAGAGGGGGAATGTTGTGCTGCCCCCATTGTGATGTCATAAAGAGGGGGAACACAGGGGCTGCAATGGCTGTGGTGTCACAAAGAGCGGGAACACAGGGGCTACAATGGCTGTGGTGTGACAAAGAGAGGGAACACAGGGGCTGGAATGGCTGTGGTGTCACAAATAGAGGGAACACAGGAGCTGGGATGGCTGTGGTGACACAAAGAGGAGGAATCTTGTTCTGCCCCCATTGTGTTGTCACAAAAAGGAGGAACACAGGGGCTGCAATGGCTGTGGTGTCACAAAGAGGGGGAATGTTGTGCTGCCCCCATTGTAATATCACGAAGAGGGGAAACAGAGGGGCTGCAATGGCTGTGGTGTCACAAAGAGCGGGAATACAGGGGCTACAATGGCTGTGGTGTGACAAAGAGAGGGAACACAGGGGCTGGAATGGCTGTGGTGTCACAAAGAGACGGAATGTTGTGGTGCCCCCATTGTGTTGTCACAAAAAGGAGGAACACAGGGGCTGCAATGGCTGTGGTGTCACAAAGAGGGGGAATGTAGTGGTGCCCCCATTGTGATGTCACAAAGAGGGGGAACACAGGGGCTGCAATGGCTGTGGTGTCACAAAGAGGGGGAATGTTTTGCTGCCCCCATTGTAATATCACGAAGAGGGGAAACAGAGGGGCTGCAATGGCTGAGGTGTCACAAAGAGGGGGAATGTTGTGCTGCCCGCATTGTGTTGTCACAAAGAGGGGGAACACAGGGGCTACAATGGCTGTGGTGTCACAAACAGGGGGAACACAGGGGCTACAATGGCTGTGGTGTCACAAAGAGGGAGAATGTTGTGGTGCCCCTATTGTGATGTCATAAAGACGGGGAACACAGGGGCTGCAATGGCTGTGGTGTCACAAAGAGGGGGAATATTTTGCTGCCCCCATTGTGATGTCAGAAAGAGGGGGAACACAGGGGCTGCAATGGCTGTGGTGTCACAAAGAGGGGGAATGTTGTGCTGCCCCCATTATGATGTCACAAAGAGGGGGACCACAGGGGCTGCAATGGCTGTGGTGTCACAAAGAGGGGCAATGTTGTGCTGTCCACATTGTGATGTCACAAAGAGGGGGACCACAGGGGCTGGAATGGCTGTGGTGTCACAAAGAGGGGGAACACAGGGGCTGCAATGGCTGTGGTGTCACAAAGAGGGGGAATGTTGAGCTGCCCCCGTTGTGATGTCAGAAAGAGCGGGAACACAGGGGCTACAATGGCTGTGGTGTCACAAAGAGAGGGAACACAGGGGCTGGAATGGCTGTGGTGTCACAAATAGAGGGAACACAGGTGCTGGGATGGCTGTGGTGACACAAAGAGGAGGAATCTTGTTCTGCCCCCATTGTGTTGTCACAAAAAGGAGGAACACAGGGGCTGCAATGGCTGTGGTGTCACAAAGAGGGGGAATGTTGTGGTGCCCCTATTGTGATGTCACAAAGAGGGGGAACACAGAGGCTGGAATGGCTGTGGTGTCACAAAGAGAGGGAACACAGGGGCTGCAATGGCTGTGGTGTCACAAAGAGGGGGAATGTAGTGGTGCCCCCATTGTAATATCAGGAAGAGGGGAAACAGAGGGGCTGCAATGGCTGTGGTGTCACAAAGAGGGGGAATGTTGTGCTGCCCGCATTGTGTTGTCACAAAGAGGGGGAACACAGGGGCTACAATGGCTGTGGTGTCACAAAGAGGGGGAACACAGGGGCTACAATGGCTGTGGTGTGACAAAGAGGGGGAATGTTGTGGTGCCCCCATTGTGATGTCATAAAGACGGGGACCACAGGGGCTGCAATGGCTGTGGTGTCACAAAGAGGGGGAATGTTGTGCTTCCCCCATTGTGATGTCATAAAGACGGGGAACACAGGGGCTGCAATGGCTGTGGTGTCACAAAGAGGGGGAATGTAGTGGTGCCCCCATTGTGATGTCACAAAGAGGGGGAACACAGGGGCTGCAATGGCTGTGGTGTCACAAAGAGGGGCACCACAGGGGCAGCAATGGCTGTGGTGTCACAAAGAGGGGGAATGTTGTGCTGCCCCCATTGTAATATCACAAAGAGGGGAAACAGAGGGGCTGCAATGGCTGTGGTGTCACAAAATGGGGGAATGTTGTGCTGCCCCCATTGTGATGTCACAAAGAGGGGGAACACAGGGGCTGCAATGGCTGTGGTGTCACAAAGAGGGGGAATGTTGTGCTGCCCCCATTGTGATGTCACAAACAGGGGGAACACAGGGGCTGCAATGGCTGTGGTGTCACAAAGAGCGGGAACACAGGGGCTACAATGGCTGTGGTGTGACAAAGAGAGGGAACACAGGGGCTGGAATGGCTGTGGTGTCACAAATAGAGGGAACACAGGAGCTGGGATGGCTGTGGTGACACAAAGAGGAGGAATCTTGTTCTGCCCCCATTGTGTTGTCAGAAAAAGGAGGAACACAGGGGCTGCAATGGCTGTGGTGTCACAAAGAGGGGGAATGTTGTGCTGCCCCCATTGTAATATCACGAAGAGGGGAAACAGAGGGGCTGCAATGGCTGTGGTGTCACAAAGAGCGGGAACACAGGGGCTGCAATGGCTGTGGTGTCACAAAGAGGGGGAATGTAGTGGTGCCCCCATTGTGATGTCACAAAGAGGGGGAACACAGGGGCTGCAATGGCTGTGGTGTCACAAAGAGGGGGAATGTTTTGCTGCCCCCATTGTAATATCACGAAGAGGGGAAACAGAGGGGCTGCAATGGCTGAGGTGTCACAAAGAGGGGGAATGTTGTGCTGCCCGCATTGTGTTGTCACAAAGAGGGGGAACACAGGGGCTACAATGGCTGTGGTGTCACAAAGAGGGGGAACACAGGGGCTGCAATGGCTGTGGTGTCACAAAGAGGGGGAATATTTTGCTGCCCCCATTGTGATGTCAGAAAGAGGGGGAACACAGGGGCTGCAATGGCTGTGATGTCACAAAGAGGGGGAACACAGGGGCTGCAATGGCTGTGGTGTCACAAAGAGGGGGAATGTTGTGCTGCCCCCATTGTGATGTGTCAAAGAGGGGGACCACAGGGGCTGCAATGGCTGTGGTGTCACAAAGAGGGGGAATGTTGTGCTGCCCCAATTATGATGTCACAAAGAGGGGGACCACAGGGGCTGCAATGGCTGTGGTGTCACAAAGAGGGGCAATGTTGTGCTGTCCACATTGTGATGTCACAAAGAGGGGGACCACAGGGGCTGGAATGGCTGTGGTGTCACAAAGAGGGGGAACACAGGGGCTGCAATGGCTGTGGTGTCACAAAGAGGGGGAATGTTGTGGTGCTCCCATTGTGATGTCACAAAGAGGGGGAACACAGGGGCTGCAATGGCTGTGGTGTCACAAAGAGGGGGAATGTTGTGCTGCCCCCATTGTGATGTCACAAAGAGGGGGAACACAGGGGCTGCAATGGCTGTTTTGTCACAAAAAGGGGGAATGTTGTGCTGCCCTCAATGTGACGTCACAAAAAAAGGGAACACAGGGGCTGCAATGGCTGTGGTGTCACAAAACAAGAGAACACAGGGGCTGCAATGGCTGTGTGTCACAAAGAGGGGGAATGTTGTCCTGCCCCCATTGTCATGTCACAAAGAGGGGGACCACAGGGGCTGCAATGGCTGTGTGTCACAAAGAGGGGGAATGTTGTCCTGCCCCCATTGTCATGTCACAAAGAGGGGGAACACAGGGGCTGGAATGCCTGTGGTGTCACAAAGAGGGGGAATGTTGTGCTGCCCTCAATGTGACGTCCCAAACAGGGGGAAGAGAGGGGCTGAAATGGCTGTGGTGTCACAAAGAGGGGGAATGTTGAGCTGCCCCCGTTGTGATGTCACAAAGAGCGGGAATACAGGGGCTACAATGGCTGTGGTGTCACAAAGAGAGGGACCACAGGGGCTGCAATGGCTGTGGTGTCACAAAGAGGGGGACCACAGGGGCTGCAATGGCTGTGGTGTCGCAAAGAGGGGAAATGTTGTGCTGCCCCTACTGTAATGTCACAAAGAGCGGGAACACAGGGGCTACAATGGCTGTGGTGTCACAAAGAGGGGAAATGTTTTGTCTGACCGCATTTTGATGTCACAAAGAGGGGGAACACAGGGGCTGCAATGGCTGTGGTGTCACAAAGAGGGGAAATGTTGTGCTGCCCCCATTTTGATGTTACAAAGAGGGGGAACACAGGGGCTGCAATGGCTGTGGTGTCACAAAGAGGGGGAATGTTGTGCTGCCCCCATTGTGATGTCACAAACAGGGTGAACACAGGGGCTACAATGGCTGTGGTGTCACAAATAGAGGGAACACAGGTGCTGGGATGGCTGTGGTGACACAAAGAGGAGGAATCTTGTTCTGCCCCCATTGTGTTGTCACAAAAAGGAGGAACACAGGGGCTGCAATGGCTGTGGTGTCACAAAGAGGGGGAATGTTGTGGTGCCCCTATTGTGATGTCACAAAGAGGGGGAACACAGAGGCTGGAATGGCTGTGGTGTCACAAAGAGAGGGAACACAGGGGCTGCAATGGCTGTGGTGTCACAAAGAGGGGGAATGTAGTGGTGCCCCCATTGTAATATCAGGAAGAGGGGAAACAGAGGGGCTGCAATGGCTGTGGTGTCACAAAGAGGGGGAATGTAGTGGTGCCCCCATTGTGATGTCACAAAGAGGGGGAACACAGGGGCTGCAATGGCTGTGGTGTCACAAAGAGGGGGACCACAGGGGCTGCAATGGCTGTGGTGTCACAAAGAGGGGGACCACAGGGGCTGCAATGGCTGTGGTGTCACAAAGGGGGGGAAACACAGGGGCTGGAATGCCTGTGGTGTCACAAAGAGGGGGAATGTTGTGGTGCTCCCATTGTGATGTCACAAAGAGGGGGACCACAGGGGCTGCAATGGCTGTGGTGTCACAAAGAGGGGGAATGTTGAGCTGCCCCCGTTGTGATGTCAGAAAGAGCGGGAACACAGGGGCTACAATGGCTGTGGTGTCACAAAGAGAGGGACCACAGGGGCTGCAATGGCTGTGGTGTCACAAAGAGGGGGACCACAGGGGCTGCAATGGCTGTGGTGTCACAAAGGGGGGGAAACACAGGGGCTGGAATGCCTGTGGTGTCACAAAGAGGGGGAATGTTGTGGTGCTCCCATTGTGATGTCACAAAGAGGGGGACCACAGGGGCTGCAATGGCTGTGGTGTCGCAAAGAGGGGAAATGTTGTGCTGCCCCTACTGTAATGTCACAAAGAGCGGGAACACAGGGGCTACAATGGCTGTGGTGTCACAAAGAGGGGAAATGTTTTGTCTGACCGCATTTTGATGTCACAAAGAGGGGGAACACAGGGGCTGCAATGGCTGTGGTGTCACAAAGAGGGGAAATGTTGTGCTGCCCCCATTTTGATGTTACAAAGAGGGGGAACACAGGGGCTGCAATGGCTGTGGTGTCACAAAGAGGGGGAATGTTGTGCTGCCCCTATTGTGATGTCACAAACAGGGGGAACACAAGGGCTGCAATGGCTGTGGTGTCACAAAGAGCGGGAACACAGGGGCTACAATGGCTGTGGTGTCACAAAGAGAGGGAACACAGGGGCTGGAATGGCTGTGGTGTCACAAATAGAGGGAACACAGGTGCTGGGATGGCTGTGGTGACACAAAGAGGAGGAATCTTGTTCTGCCCCCATTGTGTTGTCACAAAAAGGAGGAACACAGGGGCTGCAATGGCTGTGGTGTCACAAAGAGGGGGAATGTTGTGGTGCCCCTATTGTGATGTCACAAAGAGGGGGAACACAGAGGCTGGAATGGCTGTGGTGTCACAAAGAGAGGGAACACAGGGGCTGCAATGGCTGTGGTGTCACAAAGAGGGGGAATGTAGTGGTGCCCCCATTGTAATATCAGGAAGAGGGGAAACAGAGGGGCTGCAATGGCTGTGGTGTCACAAAGAGGGGGAATGTTGTGCTGCCCGCATTGTGTTGTCACAAAGAGGGGGAACACAGGGGCTACAATGGCTGTGGTGTCACAAAGAGGGGGAACACAGGGGCTACAATGGCTGTGGTGTCACAAAGAGGGGGAATGTTGTGGTGCCCCCATTGTGATGTCATAAAGACGGGGACCACAGGGGCTGCAATGGCTGTGGTGTCACAAAGAGGGGGAATGTTGTGCTTCCCCCATTGTGATGTCATAAAGACGGGGAACACAGGGGCTGCAATGGCTGTGGTGTCACAAAGAGGGGGAATGTAGTCGTGCCCCCATTGTGATGTCACAAAGAGGGGGAACACAGGGGCTGCAATGGCTGTGGTGTCACAAAGAGGGGCACCACAGGGGCAGCAATGGCTGTGGTGTCACAAAGAGGGGGAATGTAGTGGTGCCCCCATTGTAATATCAGGAAGAGGGGAAACAGAGGGGCTGCAATGGCTGTGGTGTCACAAAGAGGGGGAATGTAGTGGTGCCCCCATTGTGATGTCACAAAGAGGGGGAACACAGGGGCTGCAATGGCTGTGGTGTCACAAAGAGGGGGACCACAGGGGCTGCAATGGCTGTGGTGTCACAAAGAGGGGGAATGTAGTGGTGCCCCCATTGTGATGTCACAAAGAGGGGGAACACAGGGGCTGCAATGGCTGTGGTGTCACAAAGAGGGGGAATGTAGTGGTGCCCCCATTGTGATGTCACAAAGAGGGGGAACACAGGGGCTGCAATGGCTGTGGTGTCACAAAGAGGGGGAATGTTGTGCTGCCCACATTGTAATGTCATAAAGAGGGGGAACACAGGGGCTGGAGTGGCTGTGGTGTCACAAAGAGGGGGAATGTTTTGCTGCCCCCATTGTTATGTCACAAAGGGGTAAACACAGGGGCTGCAATGGCTGTGGTGTCACAAAGAGGGGGAATGTTGTGCTGCCCGCATTGTGTTGTCACAAAGAGGGGGAACACAGGGGCTACAATGGCTGTGGTGTCACAAAGAGGGGGAACACAGGGGCTACAATGGCTGTGGTGTCACAAAGAGGGAGAATGTTGTGGTGCCCCTATTGTGATGTCACAAAGAGGGGGAACACAGGGGCTGCAATGACTGTGGTGTCACAAAGAGGGGGAATGTTGTGCTGCCCCCATTGTGATGTCACAAAGGGGGGGAAACACAGGGGCTGAAATGGCTGTGGTGTCACAAAGAGGGGGAATGTTGAGCTGCCCCCGTTGTGATGTCACAAAGAGCGGGAACACAGGGGCTGCAATGGCTGTGGTGTCACAAAGAGGGGGAATGTTGTGCTGCCCCCATTGTGATGTCACAAAGAGGGGGAACACACGGGCTGCAATGGCTGTGCTGTCGCAAAGAGGGGGAATGTTGTGCTGCCCCTACTGTAATGTCACAAAGAGCGGGAACACAGGGGCTACAATGGCTGTGGTGTCACAAAGAGGGGGAATGTTTTGCTGCCCCCAATGTGACGTCACAAAGAGGGGGACCACAGGGGCTGCAATGGCTGTTTTGTCACAAAGAGGGGGAATGTTGTGCTGCCCTCAATGTGACGTCACAAACAGGGGGAACACAGGGGCTCGAATGGCTGTGGTGTCACAAAGAGGGGGAATGTAGTGGTGCCCCCATTGTGATGTCACAAAGAGGGGGAACACAGGGGCTGCAATGGCTGTGGTGTCACAAAGAGGGGGAATGTAGTGGTGCCCCCATTGTAATATCACGAAGAGGGGAAACAGAGGGGCTGCAATGGCTGTGGTGTCACAAAATGGGGGAATGTTGTGCTGCCCCCATTGTGATGTCACAAAGAGGGGGACCACAGGGGCTGCAATGGCTGTGATGTCACAAAGAGGGGGAACACAGGGGCTGCAATGGCTGTGGTGTCACAAAGAGGGGGAATGTTGTGCTGCCCCCATTGTGATGTCATAAAGAGGGGGAACACAGGGGCTGCAATGGCTGTGGTGTCACAAAGAGCGGGAACACAGGGGCTACAATGGCTGTGGTGTGACAAAGAGAGGGAACACAGGGGCTGGAATGGCTGTGGTGTCACAAATAGAGGGAACACAGGAGCTGGGATGGCTGTGGTGACACAAAGAGGAGGAATCTTGTTCTGCCCCCATTGTGTTGTCACAAAAAGGAGGAACACAGGGGCTGCAATGGCTGTGGTGTCACAAAGAGGGGGAATGTTGTGCTGCCCCCATTGTAATATCACGAAGAGGGGAAACAGAGGGGCTGCAATGGCTGTGGTGTCACAAAGAGCGGGAATACAGGGGCTACAATGGCTGTGGTGTGACAAAGAGAGGGAACACAGGGGCTGGAATGGCTGTGGTGTCACAAAGAGACGGAATGTTGTGGTGCCCCCATTGTGTTGTCACAAAAAGGAGGAACACAGGGGCTGCAATGGCTGTGGTGTCACAAAGAGGGGGAATGTTTTGCTGCCCCCATTGTAATATCACGAAGAGGGGAAACAGAGGGGCTGCAATGGCTGAGGTGTCACAAAGAGGGGGAATGTTGTGCTGCCCGCATTGTGTTGTCACAAAGAGGGGGAACACAGGGGCTACAATGGCTGTGGTGTCACAAAGAGGGGGAACACAGGGGCTACAATGGCTGTGGTGTCACAAAGAGGGAGAATGTTGTGGTGCCCCTATTGTGATGTCATAAAGACGGGGAACACAGGGGCTGCAATGGCTGTGGTGTCACAAAGAGGGGGAATATTTTGCTGCCCCCATTGTGATGTCAGAAAGAGGGGGAACACAGGGGCTGCAATGGCTGTGATGTCACAAAGAGGGGGAACACAGGGGCTGCAATGGCTGTGGTGTCACAAAGAGGGGGAATGTTGTGCTGCCCCCATTATGATGTCACAAAGAGGGGGACCACAGGGGCTGCAATGGCTGTGGTGTCACAAAGAGGGGCAATGTTGTGCTGTCCACATTGTGATGTCACAAAGAGGGGGACCACAGGGGCTGGAATGGCTGTGGTGTCACAAAGAGGGGGAACAGAGGGGCTGCAATGGCTGTGGTGTCACAAAGAGGGGGAATGTTGTGCTGCCCCCATTGTGATGTCACAAAGAGGGGGAACACACGGGCTGGAATGCCTGTGGTGTCACAAAGAGGGGGAATGTTGTGCTGCCCCCGTTGTGATGTCACAAAGAGCGGGAACACAGGGGCTACAATGGCTGTGGTGTCACAAAGAGAGGGACCACAGGGGCTGCAATGGCTGTGGTGTCACAAAGAGGGGGACCACAGGGGCTGCAATGGCTGTGGTGTCACAAAGGGGGGGAAACACAGGGGCTGGAATGCCTGTGGTGTCACAAAGAGGGGGAATGTTGTGGTGCTCCCATTGTGATGTCACAAAGAGGGGGACCACAGGGGTTGCAATGGCTGTGGTGTCGCAAAGAGGGGAAATGTTGTGCTGCCCCTACTGTAATGTCACAAAGAGCGGGAACACAGGGGCTGCAATGGCTGTGGTGTCACAAAGAGGGGAAATGTTGTGCTGCCCCCATTTTGATGTTACAAAGAGGGGGAACACAGGGGCTGCAATGGCTGTGGTGTCACAAAGAGGGGGAATGTTGTGCTGCCCCTATTGTGATGTCACAAACAGGGGGAACACAAGGGCTGCAATGGCTGTGGTGTCACAAAGAGCGGGAACACAGGGGCTACAATGGCTGTGGTGTCACAAATAGAGGGAACACAGGTGCTGGGATGGCTGTGGTGACACAAAGAGGAGGAATCTTGTTCTGCCCCCATTGTGTTGTCACAAAAAGGAGGAACACAGGGGCTGCAATGGCTGTGGTGTCACAAAGAGGGGGAATGTTGTGGTGCCCCTATTGTGATGTCACAAAGAGGGGGAACACAGAGGCTGGAATGGCTGTGGTGTCACAAAGAGAGGGAACACAGGGGCTGCAATGGCTGTGGTGTCACAAAGAGGGGGAATGTAGTGGTGCCCCCATTGTAATATCAGGAAGAGGGGAAACAGAGGGGCTGCAATGGCTGTGGTGTCACAAAGAGGGGGAATGTTGTGCTGCCCGCATTGTGTTGTCACAAAGAGGGGGAACACAGGGGCTACAATGGCTGTGGTGTCACAAAGAGGGGGAATGTTGTGGTGCCCCCATTGTGATGTCATAAAGACGGGGACCACAGGGGCAGCAATGGCTGTGGTGTCACAAAGAGGGGGAATGTTGTGCTGCCCCCATTGTAATATCACGATGAGGGGAAACAGAGGGGCTGCAATGGCTGTGGTGTCACAAAATGGGGGAATGTTGTGCTGCCCCCATTGTGATGTCACAAAGAGGGGGAACACAGGGGCTGCAATGGCTGTGGTGTCACAAAGAGGGGGAATGTTGTGCTGCCCCCATTGTGATGTCACAAACAGGGGGAACACAGGGGCTGCAATGGCTGTGGTGTCACAAAGAGCGGGAACACAGGGGCTACAATGGCTGTGGTGTGACAAAGAGAGGGAACACAGGGGCTGGAATGGCTGTGGTGTCACAAATAGAGGGAACACAGGAGCTGGGATGGCTGTGGTGACACAAAGAGGAGGAATCTTGTTCTGCCCCCATTGTGTTGTCAGAAAAAGGAGGAACACAGGGGCTGCAATGGCTGTGGTGTCACAAAGAGGGGGAATGTTGTGCTGCCCCCATTGTAATATCACGAAGAGGGGAAACAGAGGGGCTGCAATGGCTGTGGTGTCACAAAGAGCGGGAATACAGGGGCTACAATGGCTGTGGTGTGACAAAGAGAGGGAACACAGGGGCTGCAATGGCTGTGGTGTCACAAAGAGACGGAATGTTTTGCTGCCCCCATTGTGTTGTCACAAAAAGGAGGAACACAGGGGCTGCAATGGCTGTGGTGTCACAAAGAGGGGGAATGTAGTGGTGCCCCCATTGTGATGTCACAAAGAGGGGGAACACAGGGGCTGCAATGGCTGTGGTGTCACAAAGAGGGGGAATGTTTTGCTGCCCCCATTGTAATATCACGAAGAGGGGAAACAGAGGGGCTGCAATGGCTGAGGTGTCACAAAGAGGGGGAATGTTGTGCTGCCCGCATTGTGTTGTCACAAAGAGGGGGAACACAGGGGCTACAATGGCTGTGGTGTCACAAAGAGGGGGAACACAGGGGCTGCAATGGCTGTGGTGTCACAAAGAGGGGGAATATTTTGCTGCCCCCATTGTGATGTCAGAAAGAGGGGGAACACAGGGGCTGCAATGGCTGTGATGTCACAAAGAGCGGGAACACAGGGGCTGCAATGGCTGTGGTGTCACAAAGAGGGGGAATGTTGTGCTGCCCCCATTGTGATGTGTCAAAGAGGGGGACCACAGGGGCTGCAATGGCTGTGGTGTCACAAAGAGGGGGAATGTTGTGCTGCCCCCATTATGATGTCACAAAGAGGGGGACCACAGGTGCTGCAATGGCTGTGGTGTCACAAAGAGGGGCAATGTTGTGCTGTCCACATTTTGATGTCACAAAGAGGGGGAACACAGGGGCTACAATGGCTGTGGTGTCAAAAAGAGGGGGAACACAGGGGCTGAAATGGCTGTGGTGTCACAAAGAGGGGGAATGTTGTGCTGCCCCCAATGTGACGTCACAAAGAGGGGGACCACAGGGGCTGCAATGGCTGTGGTGTCACAAAGAGGGGGAATGTTGTGCTGCCCCCATTGTGATGTCACAAAGAGGGGGACCACAGGGGCTGCAATGGCTGTGGTGTCACAAAGAGGGGGAACACAGGGGCTGCAATGGCTGTGGTGTCACAAAGAGGGGCAATGTTGTGCTGTCCACATTGTGATGTCACAAAGAAGGGGAACACAGGGGCTGGAATGGCTCTGGTGTCACAAAGAGGGGGAATGTTGTGCTGCCCCCATTGTTATGTCACAAAGGGGGGGAAACAGAGGGGCTGCAATGGCTGTGGTGTCACAAAGAGGGGGAATGTTTTGCTGCCCCCATTGTGATGTCAGAAAGAGGGGGAACACAGGGGCTGCAATGGCTGTGATGTCACAAAGAGGGGGACCACAGGGGCTGCAATGGCTGTGGTGTCACAAAGAGGGGCAAAGTTGTGCTGCCCACATTGTGATGTCACAAAGAGCGGGAACACAGGGGCTACAATGGCTGTGGTGTGACAAAGAGAGGGACCACAGGGGCTGCAATGGCTGTGGTGTCACAAAGAGGGGCAATGTAGTGGTGCCCCCATTGTGATGTCACAAAGAGGGGGAACACAGGGGCTGCAATGGCTGTGGTGTCACAAAGAGGGGGAATGTTGTGCTGCCCCCATTGTGATGTCACAAACAGGGGGAACACAGGGGCTGCAATGGCTGTGGTGTCACAAAGAGGGGGAATGTTGTGCTGCCCCCATTGTGATGTCACAAAGAGGGGGACCACAGGGGCTGCAATGGCTGTGGTGTCACAAAGAGCGGGAACACAGGGGCTACAATGGCTGTGGTGTGACAAAGAGAGGGAACACAGGGGCTGGAATGGCTGTGGTGTCACAAAGAGGGGGAACACAGGGGCTGGAATGGCTGTGGTGTCACAAAGAGGGAGAATGTTGTGGTGCCCCTATTGTGATGTGTCAAAGAGGGGGACCACAGGGGCTGCAATGGCTGTGGTGTCACAAAGAGGGGGAATGTTGTGCTGCCCCCATTATGATGTCACAAAGAGGGGGACCACAGGGGCTGCAATGGCTGTGATGTCACAAAGAGGGGGAACACAGGGGCTACAATGGCTGTGGTGTCACAAAGAGGGGGAATGTTGTGCTGCCCTCAATGTGACGTCACAAACAGGGGGAAGAGAGGGGCTGAAATGGCTGTGGTGTCACAAAGAGGGGGAATGTTGAGCTGCCCCCGTTGTGATGTCACAAAGAGGGGGAACACAGGGGCTGCAATGGCTGTGGTGTCACAAAGAGGGGGAATGTTGTGCTGCCCCCATTGTGATGTCACAAAGAGGGGGAACACAGGGGCTGCAATGGCTGTGCTGTCGCAAAGAGGGGGAATGTTGTGCTGCCCCTACTGTAATGTCACAAAGAGCGGGAACACAGGGGCTGCAATGGCTGTGGTGTCACAAAGAGGGGGAATGTAGTGGTGCCCCCATTGTAATATCACGAAGAGGGGAAACAGAGGGGCTGCAATGGCTGTGGTGTCACAAAATGGGGGAATGTTGTGCTGCCCCCATTGTGATGTCACAAAGAGGGGGACCACAGGGGCTGCAATGGCTGTGATGTCACAAAGAGGGGGAACACAGGGGCTGCAATGGCTGTGGTGTCACAAAGAGGGGAAATGTTGTGCTGCCCCCATTTTGATGTTACAAAGAGGGGGAACACAGGGGCTGCAATGGCTGTGGTGTCACAAAGAGGGGGAATGTTGTGCTGCCCCCATTGTGATGTCACAAACAGGGGGAACACAGGGGCTGCAATGGCTGTGGTGTCACAAAGAGCGGGAACACAGGGGCTACAATGGCTGTGGTGTCACAAAGAGAGGGAACACAGGGGCTGGAATGGCTGTGGTGTCACAAATAGAGGGAACACAGGTGCTGGGATGGCTGTGGTGACACAAAGAGGAGGAATCTTGTTCTGCCCCCATTGTGTTGTCACAAAAAGGAGGAACACAGGGGCTGCAATGGCTGTGGTGTCACAAAGAGGGGGAATGTAGTGGTGCCCCCATTGTAATATCACGATGAGGGGAAACAGAGGGGCTGCAATGGCTGTGATGTCACAAAGAGGGGGAACACAGGGGCTGCAATGGCTGTGGTGTCACAAAGAGGGGAAATGTTTTGTCTGACCGCATTTTGATGTCACAAAGAGGGGGAACACAGGGGCTGCAATGGCTGTGGTGTCACAAAGAGGGGAAATGTTGTGCTGCCCCCATTTTGATGTTACAAAGAGGGGGAACACAGGGGCTGCAATGCCTGTGGTGTCACAAAGAGGGGGAATGTTGTGCTGCCCCCATTGTGATGTCACAAACAGGGGGAACACAGGGGCTGCAATGGCTGTGGTGTCACAAAGAGCGGGAACACAGGGGCTACAATGGCTGTGGTGTCACAAAGAGAGGGAACACAGGGGCTGGAATGGCTGTGGTGTCACAAATAGAGGGAACACAGGTGCTGGGATGGCTGTGGTGACACAAAGAGGAGGAATCTTGTTCTGCCCCCATTGTGTTGTCACAAAAAGGAGGAACACAGGGGCTGCAATGGCTGTGGTGTCACAAAGAGGGGGAATGTTGTGGTGCCCCTATTGTGATGTCACAAAGAGGGGGACCACAGGGGCTGCAATGGCTGTGGTGTCACAAAGAGGGGGAACACAGGGGCTGGAATGGCTGTGGTGTCACAAAGAGAGGGAACACAGGGGCTGCAATGGCTGTGGTGTCACAAAGAGGGGGAATGTTGTGCTGCCCCCATTGTGATGTCATAAAGACGGGGAACACAGGGGCTGCAATGGCTGTGGTGTCACAAAGAGGGGGAATGTTGGGCTGCCCCCAATGTGACGTCACAAAGAGGGGGACCACAGGGGCTGCAATGGCTGTGGTGTCACAAAGAGGGGGAATGTAGTGGTGCCCCCATTGTGATGTCACAAAGAGGGGGACCACAGGGGCTGCAATGGCTGTGGTGTCACAAAGAGGGGCACCAGAGGGGCAGCAATGGCTGTGGTGTCACAAAGACGGGGAATGTTGTGCTCCCCCCATTGTGATGTCAGAAAGAGGGAGAATACAGGGGCTGCAATGGCTGTTTTGTCACAAAGAGGGGGAATGTTGTGCTGCCCCCATTGTGATGTCACAAAGAGGGGGAACACAGGGGCTACAATGGCTGTGGTGTCACAAAGAGGGGGAATGTTGTGCTGCCCCCATTGTGATGTCACAAAGAGGGGGACCACAGGGGCTGCAATGGCTGTGGTGTCACAAAGAGGGGGAATGTTGTGCTGCCCCCATTGTGATGTCAGAAAGAGGGAGAACACAGGGGCTGCAATGGCTGTTTTGTCACAAAGAGGGGGAATGTTGTGCTGCCCCCATTGTGATGTCACAAACAGGGGGAACACAAGGGCTGCAATGGCTGTGGTGTCACAAAGAGCGGGAACACAGGGGCTACAATGGCTGTGGTGTCACAAAGAGAGGGAACACAGGGGCTGGAATGGCTGTGGTGTCACAAATAGAGGGAACACAGGTGCTGGGATGGCTGTGGTGACACAAAGAGGAGGAATCTTGTTCTGCCCGCATTGTGTTGTCACAAAAAGGAGGAACACAGGGGCTGCAATGGCTGTGGTGTCACAAAGAGGGGGAATGTTGTGGTGCCCCTATTGTGATGTCACAAAGAGGGGGAACACAGAGGCTGGAATGGCTGTGGTGTCACAAAGAGAGGGAACACAGGGGCTGCAATGGCTGTGGTGTCACAAAGAGGGGGAATGTAGTGGTGCCCCCATTGTAATATCAGGAAGAGGGGAAACAGAGGGGCTGCAATGGCTGTGGTGTCACAAAGAGGGGGAATGTTGTGCTGCCCGCATTGTGTTGTCACAAAGAGGGGGAACACAGGGGCTACAATGGCTGTGGTGTCACAAAGAGGGGGAATGTTGTGGTGCCCCCATTGTGATGTCATAAAGACGGGGACCACAGGGGCAGCAATGGCTGTGGTGTCACAAAGAGGGGGAATGTTGTGCTGCCCCCATTGTAATATCACGATGAGGGGAAACAGAGGGGCTGCAATGGCTGTGGTGTCACAAAATGGGGGAATGTTGTGCTGCCCCCATTGTGATGTCACAAAGAGGGGGAACACAGGGGCTGCAATGGCTGTGGTGTCACAAAGAGGGGGAATGTTGTTCTGCCCCCATTGTGATGTCACAAACAGGGGGAACACAGGGGCTGCAATGGCTGTGGTGTCACAAAGAGCGGGAACACAGGGGCTACAATGGCTGTGGTGTGACAAAGAGAGGGAACACAGGGGCTGGAATGGCTGTGGTGTCACAAATAGAGGGAACACAGGAGCTGGGATGGCTGTGGTGACACAAAGAGGAGGAATCTTGTTCTGCCCCCATTGTGTTGTCACAAAAAGGAGGAACACAGGGGCTGCAATGGCTGTGGTGTCACAAAGAGGGGGAATGTTGTGCTGCCCCCATTGTAATATCACGAAGAGGGGAAACAGAGGGGCTGCAATGGCTGTGGTGTCACAAAGAGCGGGAATACAGGGGCTACAATGGCTGTGGTGTGACAAAGAGAGGGAACACAGGGGCTGCAATGGCTGTGGTGTCACAAAGAGACGGAATGTTGTGCTGCCCCCATTGTGTTGTCACAAAAAGGAGGAACACAGGGGCTGCAATGGCTGTGGTGTCACAAAGAGGGGGAATGTAGTGGTGCCCCCATTGTGATGTCACAAAGAGGGGGAACACAGGGGCTGCAATGGCTGTGGTGTCACAAAGAGGGGGAATGTTTTGCTGCCCCCATTGTAATATCACGAAGAGGGGAAACAGAGGGGCTGCAATGGCTGAGGTGTCACAAAGAGGGGGAATGTTGTGCTGCCCGCATTGTGTTGTCACAAAGAGGGGGAACACAGGGGCTACAATGGCTGTGGTGTCACAAAGAGGGGGAACACAGGGGCTGCAATGGCTGTGGTGTCACAAAGAGGGGGAATATTTTGCTGCCCCCATTTTGATGTCAGAAAGAGGGGGAACACAGGGGCTGCAATGGCTGTGATGTCACAAAGAGGGGGAACACAGGGGCTGCAATGGCTGTGGTGTCACAAAGAGGGGGAATGTTGTGCTGCCCCCATTGTGATGTGTCAAAGAGGGGGACCACAGGGGCTGCAATGGCTGTGGTGTCACAAAGAGGGGGAATGTTGTGCTGCCCCCATTATGATGTCACAAAGAGGGGGACCACAGGGGCTGCAATGGCTGTGGTGTCACAAAGAGGGGCAATGTTGTGCTGTCCACATTTTGATGTCACAAAGAGGGGGAACACAGGGGCTACAATGGCTGTGGTGTCAAAAAGAGGGGGAACACAGGGGCTGAAATGGCTGTGGTGTCACAAAGAGGGGGAATGTTGTGCTGCCCCCAATGTGACGTCACAAAGAGGGGGACCACAGGGGCTGCAATGGCTGTGGTGTCACAAAGAGGGGGAATGTTGTGCTGCCCCCATTGTGATGTCAGAAAGAGGGAGAACACAGGGGCTGCAATGGCTGTGGTGTCACAAAGAGGGGGAATGTTGTGCTGCCCCCATTGTGATGTCACAAAGAGGGGGACCACAGGGGCTGCAATGGCTGTGGTGTCACAAAGAGGGGGAACACAGGGGCTGCAATGGCTGTGGTGTCACAAAGAGGGGCAATGTTGTGCTGTCCACATTGTGATGTCACAAAGAAGGGGAACACAGGGGCTGGAATGGCTCTGGTGTCACAAAGAGGGGGAATGTTGTGCTGCCCCCATTGTTATGTCACAAAGGGGGGGAAACAGAGGGGCTGCAATGGCTGTGGTGTCACAAAGAGGGGGAATGTTTTGCTGCCCCCATTGTGATGTCAGAAAGAGGGGGAACACAGGGGCTGCAATGGCTGTGATGTCACAAAGAGGGGGACCACAGGGGCTGCAATGGCTGTGGTGTCACAAAGAGGGGCAAAGTTGTGCTGCCCACATTGTGATGTCACAAAGAGCGGGAACACAGGGGCTACAATGGCTGTGGTGTGACAAAGAGAGGGACCACAGGGGCTGCAATGGCTGTGGTGTCACAAAGAGGGGCAATGTAGTGGTGCCCCCATTGTGATGTCACAAAGAGGGGGAACACAGGGGCTGCAATGGCTGTGGTGTCACAAAGAGGGGGAATGATGTGCTGCCCGCATTGTGATGTCACAAACAGGGGGAACACAGGGGCTGCAATGGCTGTGGTGTCACAAAGAGGGGGAATGTTGTGCTGCCCCCATTGTGATGTCACAAAGAGGGGGACCACAGGGGCTGCAATGGCTGTGGTGTCACAAAGAGCGGGAACACAGGGGCTACAATGGCTGTGGTGTGACAAAGAGAGGGAACACAGGGGCTGGAATGGCTGTGGTGTCACAAAGAGAGGGAACACAGGAGCTGGGATGGCTGTGGTGTCACAAAGAGGGGGAACACAGGGGCTGGAATGGCTGTGGTGTCACAAAGAGGGAGAATGTTGTGGTGCCCCTATTGTGATGTGTCAAAGAGGGGGACCACAGGGGCTGCAATGGCTGTGGTGTCACAAAGAGGGGGAATGTTGTGCTGCCCCCATTATGATGTCACAAAGAGGGGGACCACAGGGGCTGCAATGGCTGTGATGTCACAAAGAGGGGGAACACAGGGGCTACAATGGCTGTGGTGTCACAAAGAGGGGGAATGTTGTGCTGCCCCCATTGTGATGTCACAAAGAGGGGGAACACAGGGGCTGCAATGGCTGTTTTGTCACAAAGAGGGGGAATGTTGTGCTGCCCTCAATGTGACGTCACAAACAGGGGGAAGAGAGGGGCTGAAATGGCTGTGGTGTCACAAAGAGGGGGAATGTTGAGCTGCCCCCGTTGTGATGTCACAAAGAGGGGGAACACAGGGGCTGCAATGGCTGTGGTGTCACAAAGAGGGGGAATGTTGTGCTGCCCCCATTGTGATGTCACAAAGAGGGGGAACACAGGGGCTGCAATGGCTGTGCTGTCGCAAAGAGGGGGAATGTTGTGCTGCCCCTACTGTAATGTCACAAAGAGCGGGAACACAGGGGCTGCAATGGCTGTGGTGTCACAAAGAGGGGGAATGTTGTGCTGCCCCCATTGTGATGTCACAAAGAGGGGGACCACAGGGGCTGCAATGGCTGTGATGTCACAAAGAGGGGGAACACAGGGGCTGCAATGGCTGTGGTGTCACAAAGAGGGGAAATGTTGTGCTGCCCCCATTTTGATGTTACAAAGAGGGGGAACACAGGGGCTGCAATGGCTGTGGTGTCACAAAGAGGGGGAATGTTGTGCTGCCCCCATTGTGATGTCACAAACAGGGGGAACACAGGGGCTGCAATGGCTGTGGTGTCACAAAGAGCGGGAACACAGGGGCTACAATGGCTGTGGTGTCACAAAGAGAGGGAACACAGGGGCTGGAATGGCTGTGGTGTCACAAATAGAGGGAACACAGGTGCTGGGATGGCTGTGGTGACACAAAGAGGAGGAATCTTGTTCTGCCCCCATTGTGTTGTCACAAAAAGGAGGAACACAGGGGCTGCAATGGCTGTGGTGTCACAAAGAGGGGGAATGTTGTGGTGCCCCTATTGTGATGTCACAAAGAGGGGGACCACAGGGGCTGCAATGGCTGTGGTGTCACAAAGAGGGGGAACACAGGGGCTGGAATGGCTGTGGTGTCACAAAGAGGGGGAATGTTGTGCTGCCCCCATTGTGATGTCATAAAGACGGGGAACACAGGGGCTGCAATGGCTGTGGTGTCACAAAGAGGGGGAATGTTGCGCTGCCCCCAATGTGACGTCACAAAGAGGGGGACCACAGGGGCTGCAATGGCTGTGGTGTCACAAAGAGGGGGAATGTAGTGGTGCCCCCATTGTGATGTCACAAAGAGGGGGACCACAGGGGCTGCAATGGCTGTGGTGTCACAAAGAGGGGCACCAGAGGGGCAGCAATGGCTGTGGTGTCACAAAGAGGGGGAATGTTGTGCTGCCCCCATTGTGATGTCAGAAAGAGGGAGAATATAGGGGCTGCAATGGCTGTTTTGTCACAAAGAGGGGGAATGTTGTGCTGCCCCCATTGTGATGTCACAAAGAGGGGGAACACAGGGGCTACAATGGCTGTGGTGTCACAAAGAGGGGGAATGTTGTGCTGCCCCCATTGTGATGTCACAAAGAGGGGGACCACAGGGGCTGCAATGGCTGTGGTGTCACAAAGAGGGGGAATGTTGTGCTGCCCCCATTGTGATGTCAGAAAGAGGGAGAACACAGGGGCTGCAATGGCTGTTTTGTCACAAAGAGGGGGAATGTTGTGCTGCCCCCATTGTAATATCACAAAGAGGGGAAACAGAGGGGCTGCAATGGCTGTGGTGTCACAAAGAGGGGGAATGTTGTGCTGCCCCCATTGTGATGTCACAAAGAGGGAGAACACAGGGGCTGGAATGGCTGTGGTGTCACAAAGAGCGGGAATGTTGTGCTGCCCCCATTGTGATGTCACAAAGAGGGGGAACACAGGGGCTACAATGGCTGTGGTGTCACAAAGAGGGGAAATGTTTTGTCTGACCGCATTTTGATGTCACAAAGAGGGGGAACACAGGGGCTGCAATGGCTGTGGTGTCACAAAGAGGGGAAATGTTGTGCTGCCCCCATTTTGATGTTACAAAGAGGGGGAACACAGGGGCTGCAATGGCTGTGGTGTCACAAAGAGGGGGAATGTAGTGGTGCCCCCATTGTGATGTCACAAAGAGGGGGACCACAGGGGCTGCAATGGCTGTGGTGTCACAAAGAGGGGCACCAGAGGGGCAGCAATGGCTGTGGTGTCACAAAGAGGGGGAATGTTGTGCTGCCCCCATTGTGATGTCAGAAAGAGGGAGAACACAGGGGCTGCAATGGCTGTTTTGTCACAAAGAGGGGGAATGTTGTGCTGCCCCCATTGTAATATCACAAAGAGGGGAAACAGAGGGGCTGCAATGGCTGTGGTGTCACAAAGAGGGGGAATGTTGTGCTGCCCCCATTGTGATGTCACAAAGAGGGAGAACACAGGGGCTGCAATGGCTGTGGTGTCACAAAGAGCGGGAATGTTGTGCTGCCCCCATTGTGATGTCACAAAGAGGGGGAACACAGGGGCTGCAATGGCTGTGGTGTCACAAAGAGCGGGAACACAGGGGCTGGAGTGGCTGTGGTGTCACAAAGAGAGGGAACACAGGAGCTGGAATGGCTGTGGTGTCACAAAGAGGGGGAATGTTGTGCTGCCCCCATTGTAATATCACGAAGAGGGGAAATAGAGGGGCTGCAATGGCTGTGGTGTCACAAAGAGGGGGAATGTTGTGCTGCCCCCATTGTGTTGTCACAAAGAGGGGGAACACAGGGGCTACAATGGCTGTGGTGTCACAAAGAGGGGGAACACAGGGGCTACAATGGCTGTGGTGTCACAAAGAGGGAGAATGTTGTGGTGCCCCTATTGTGATGTCACAAAGAGGGGGAACACAGGGGCTGCAATGGCTGTGGTGTCACAAAGAGGGGGAATGTTGTGCTGCCCCCATTGTGATGTCATAAAGACGGGGAACACAGGGGCTGCAATGGCTGTGGTGTCACAAAGAGGGGGAATGTTGTGCTGCCCCCATTGTGATGTCAGAAAGACGGGGAACACAGGGGCTGCAATGGCTGTGGTGTCACAAAGAGGGGGAACACAGGGGCTGGAATGCCTGTGGTGTCAGAAAGAGGGGGAATGTTGTGCTGCCCCCGTTGTGATGTCACAAAGAGGGGGAACACAGGGGCTGCAATGGCTGTGGTGTCACAAAGAGGGGGAATGTTGTGCTGCCCCCAATGTGATGTCACAAACAGGGGGAACACAGGGGCTGCAATGGCTGTGGTGTCACAAAGAGCGGGAACACAGGGGCTACAATGGCTGTGGTGTCACAAAGAGAGGGAACACAGGGGCTGGAATGGCTGTGGTGTCACAAATAGAGGGAACACAGGTGCTGGGATGGCTGTGGTGACACAAAGAGGAGGAATCTTGTTCTGCCCCCATTGTGTTGTCACAAAAAGGAGGAACACAGGGGCTGCAATGGCTGTGGTGTCACAAAGAGGGGGAATGTTGTGGTGCCCCTATTGTGATGTCACAAAGAGGGGGAACACAGAGGCTGGAATGGCTGTGGTGTCACAAAGAGAGGGAACACAGGGGCTGCAATGGCTGTGGTGTCACAAAGAGAGGGAACACAGGGGCTGCAATGGCTGTGGTGTCACAAAGAGAGGGACCACAGGGGCTGCAATGGCTGTGGTGTCACAAAGAGACGGAATGTTGTGCTGCCCCCATTGTTATGTCACAAAGGGGGGGAAACACAGGGGCTGGAATGCCTGTGGTGTCACAAAGAGGGGGAATGTTGTGCTGCCCCCATTGTGATGTCACAAAGAGGGGGACCACACGGGCTGCAATGGCTGTGGTGTCGCAAAGAGGGGAAATGTTGTGCTGCCCCTACTGTAATGTCACAAAGAGCGGGAACACAGGGGCTACAATGGCTGTGGTGTCACAAAGAGGGGAAATGTTTTGTCTGACCGCATTTTGATGTCACAAAGAGGGGAAACAGAGGGGCTGCAATGGCTGTGGTGTCACAAAGAGCGGGAACACAGGGGCTACAATGGCTGTGGTGTCACAAAGAGAGGGAACACAGGGGCTGGAATGGCTGTGGTGTCACAAATAGAGGGAACACAGGTGCTGGGATGGCTGTGGTGTCCCAAAGAGGGGGAATGTTGTGGTGCCCCTATTGTGATGTCACAAAGAGGGGGAACACAGAGGCTGGAATGGCTGTGGTGTCACAAAGAGAGGGAACACAGGGGCTGCAATGGCTGTGGTGTCACAAAGAGGGGGAATGTAGAGGTGCCCCCATTGTAATATCAGGAAGAGGGGAAACAGAGGGGCTGCAATGGCTGTGGTGTCACAAAGAGGGGGAATGTTGTGCTGCCCGCATTGTGTTGTCACAAAGAGGGGGAACACAGGGGCTACAATGGCTGTGGTGTCACAAACAGGGGGAATGTTGTGCTGCCCCCATTGTGATGTCACAAAGAGGGAGAACACAGGGGCTGCAATGGCTGTTTTGTCACAAAGAGGGGGAATGTTTTGCTGCCCCCATTGTGATGTAACAAAGAGGGGGAACACAGGCGCTGCAATGGCTGTGGTGTCACAAAGAGGGGCAATGTTGTGCTGCCCACATTGTGATGTCACAAAGAAGGGGAACACAGGGGCTGGAATAGCTGTGGTGTCACAAAGAGGGGGAATGTTGTGCTGCCCCCATTGTGATGTGTCAAAGAGGGGGACCACAGGGGCTGCAATGGCTGTGGTGTCACAAAGAGGGGGAATGTTGTGCTGCCGCCATTGTGATGTCACAAAGAGGGGGACCACAGGGGCTGCAATGGCTGTGGTGTCACAAAGAGGGGGAACACAGGGGCTGCAATGGCTGTGGTGTCGCAAAGAGGGGGAATGTTGTGCTGCCCCCATTGTGATGTCACAAAGAGGGGGAACACAGGGGCTGCAATGGCTGTGGTGTAACAAAGAGGGGGAATGTTGTGCTGCCCCATTGTGATGTCACGAAGAGGGGAAACAGAGGGGCTGCAATGGCTGTGGTGTCACAAAGAGGGGGAATGTTGTGGTGCCCCTATTGTGATGTCACAAAGAGGGGAAACAGAGGGGCTGCAATGGCTGTGGTGTCGCAAAGAGGGGGAATGTTGTGCTGCCCCCATTATGATGTCACAAAGAGGGGGACCACAGGGGCTGCAATGGCTGTGATGTCACAAAGAGGGGGAACACAGGGGCTACAATGGCTGTGGTGTCACAAAGAGGGGGAATGTTGTGCTGCCCCCATTGTGATGTCACAAAGAGGGGGAACACAGGGGCTGCAATGGCTGTTTTGTCACAAAGAGGGGGAATGTTGTGCTGCCCTCAATGTGACGTCACAAACAGGGGGAAGAGAGGGGCTGAAATGGCTGTGGTGTCACAAAGAGGGGGAATGTTGAGCTGCCCCCGTTGTGATGTCACAAAGAGGGGGAACACAGGGGCTGCAATGGCTGTGGTGTCACAAAGAGGGGGAATGTTGTGCTGCCCCCATTGTGATGTCACAAAGAGGGGGAACACAGGGGCTGCAATGGCTGTGCTGTCGCAAAGAGGGGGAATGTTGTGCTGCCCCTACTGTAATGTCAAAAAGAGCGGGAACACAGGGGCTGCAATGGCTGTGATGTCACAAAGAGGGGGAACACAGGGGCTGCAATGGCTGTGGTGTCACAAAGAGGGGAAATGTTGTGCTGCCCCCATTTTGATGTTACAAAGAGGGGGAACACAGCGGCTGCAATGGCTGTGGTGTCACAAAGAGGGGGAATGTTGTGCTGCCCCCATTGTGATGTCACAAACAGGGGGAACACAGGGGCTGCAATGGCTGTGGTGTCACAAAGAGCGGGAACACAGGGGCTACAATGGCTGTGGTGTCACAAAGAGAGGGAACACAGGGGCTGGAATGGCTGTGGTGTCACAAATAGAGGGAACACAGGTGCTGGGATGGCTGTGGTGACACAAAGAGGAGGAATCTTGTTCTGCCCCCATTGTGTTGTCACAAAAAGGAGGAACACAGGGGCTGCAATGGCTGTGGTGTCACAAAGAGGGGGAATGTAGTGGTGCCCCCATTGTAATATCACGATGAGGGGAAACAGAGGGGCTGCAATGGCTGTGATGTCACAAAGAGGGGGAACACAGGGGCTGCAATGGCTGTGGTGTCACAAAGAGGGGAAATGTTTTGTCTGACCGCATTTTGATGTCACAAAGAGGGGGAACACAGGGGCTGCAATGGCTGTGGTGTCACAAAGAGGGGAAATGTTGTGCTGCCCCCATTTTGATGTTACAAAGAGGGGGAACACAGGGGCTGCAATGGCTGTGGTGTCACAAAGAGGGGGAATGTTGTGCTGCCCCCATTGTGATGTCACAAACAGGGGGAACACAGGGGCTGCAATGGCTGTGGTGTCACAAAGAGCGGGAACACAGGGGCTACAATGGCTGTGGTGTCACAAAGAGAGGGAACACAGGGGCTGGAATGGCTGTGGTGTCACAAATAGAGGGAACACAGGTGCTGGGATGGCTGTGGTGACACAAAGAGGAGGAATCTTGTTCTGCCCCCATTGTGTTGTCACAAAAAGGAGGAACACAGGGGCTGCAATGGCTGTGGTGTCACAAAGAGGGGGAATGTTGTGGTGCCCCTATTGTGATGTCACAAAGAGGGGGACCACAGGGGCTGCAATGGCTGTGGTGTCACAAAGAGGGGGAACACAGGGGCTGGAATGGCTGTGGTGTCACAAAGAGAGGGAACACAGGGGCTGCAATGGCTGTGGTGTCACAAAGAGGGGGAATGTTGCGCTGCCCCCAATGTGACGTCACAAAGAGGGGGACCACAGGGGCTGCAATGGCTGTGGTGTCACAAAGAGGGGGAATGTAGTGGTGCCCCCATTGTGATGTCACAAAGAGGGGGACCACAGGGGCTGCAATGGCTGTGGTGTCACAAAGAGGGGCACCAGAGGGGCAGCAATGGCTGTGGTGTCACAAAGAGGGGGAATGTTGTGCTGCCCCCATTGTGATGTCAGAAAGAGGGAGAATACAGGGGCTGCAATGGCTGTTTTGTCACAAAGAGGGGGAATGTTGTGCTGCCCCCATTGTGATGTCACAAAGAGGGGGAACACAGGGGCTGCAATGGCTGTGGTGTCACAAAGAGGGGGAATGTTGTGCTGCCCCCATTGTGATGTCAGAAAGAGGGAGAACACAGGGGCTGCAATGGCTGTTTTGTCACAAAGAGGGGGAATGTTGTGCTGCCCCCATTGTAATATCACAAAGAGGGGAAACAGAGGGGCTGCAATGGCTGTGGTGTCACAAAGAGGGGGAATGTTGTGCTGCCCCCATTGTGATGTCACAAAGAGGGAGAACACAGGGGCTGCAATGGCTGTGGTGTCACAAAGAGCGGGAATGTTGTGCTGCCCCCATTGTGATGTCACAAAGAGGGGGAACACAGGGGCTGCAATGGCTGTGGTGTCACAAAGAGCGGGAACACAGGGGCTGGAGTGGCTGTGGTGTCACAAAGAGAGGGAACACAGGAGCTGGAATGGCTGTGGTGTCACAAAGAGGGGGAATGTTGTGCTGCCCCCATTGTAATATCACGAAGAGGGGAAACAGAGGGGCTGCAATGGCTGTGGTGTCACAAAGAGGGGGAATGTTGTGCTGCCCCCATTGTGTTGTCACAAAGAGGGGGAACACAGGGGCTACAATGGCTGTGGTGTCACAAAGAGGGGGAACACAGGGGCTACAATGGCTGTGGTGTCACAAAGAGGGAGAATGTTGTGGTGCCCCTATTGTGATGTCACAAAGAGGGGGAACACAGGGGCTGCAATGGCTGTGGTGTCACAAAGAGGGGGAATGTTGTGCTGCCCCCATTGTGATGTCATAAAGACGGGGAACACAGGGGCTGCAATGGCTGTGGTGTCAGAAAGAGGGGGAATGTTGTGCTGCCCCCGTTGTGATGTCACAAAGAGGGGGAACACAGGGGCTGCAATGGCTGTGGTGTCACAAAGAGGGGGAATGTAGTGGTGCCCCCATTGTGATGTCACAAAGAGGGGGAACACAGGGGCTGCAATGGCTGTGGTGTCACAAAGAGGGGGAATGTTGTGCTGCCCCCAATGTGATGTCACAAACAGGGGGAACACAGGGGCTGCAATGGCTGTGGTGTCACAAAGAGCGGGAACACAGGGGCTACAATGGCTGTGGTGTCACAAAGAGAGGGAACACAGGGGCTGGAATGGCTGTGGTGTCACAAATAGAGGGAACACAGGTGCTGGGATGGCTGTGGTGACACAAAGAGGAGGAATCTTGTTCTGCCCCCATTGTGTTGTCACAAAAACGAAGAACACAGGGGCTGCAATGGCTGTGGTGTCACAAAGAGGGGGAATGTTGTGGTGCCCCTATTGTGATGTCACAAAGAGGGGGAACACAGAGGCTGGAATGGCTGTGGTGTCACAAAGAGAGGGAACACAGGGGCTGCAATGGCTGTGGTGTCACAAAGAGAGGGACCACAGGGGCTGCAATGGCTGTGGTGTCACAAAGAGAGGGACCACAGGGGCTGCAATGGCTGTGGTGTCACAAAGAGAGGGAACACAGGGGCTGCAATGGCTGTGGTGTCACAAAGAGAGGGAACACAGGGGCTGCAATGGCTGTGGTGTCACAAAGAGAGGGACCACAGGGGCTGCAATGGCTGTGGTGTCACAAAGAGGGGGACCACAGGGGCTGCAATGGCTGTGGTGTCACAAAGAGGGGCAATGTAGTGGTGCCCCCATTGTGATGTCACAAAGAGGGGGACCACAGGGGCTGCAATGGCTGTGGTGTCACAAAGAGACGGAATGTTGTGCTGCCCCCATTGTTATGTCACAAAGGGGGGGAAACACAGGGGCTGGAATGCCTGTGGTGTCACAAAGAGGGGGAATGTTGTGCTGCCCCCATTGTGATGTCACAAAGAGGGGGACCACACGGGCTGCAATGGCTGTGGTGTCGCAAAGAGGGGAAATGTTGTGCTGCCCCTACTGTAATGTCACAAAGAGCGGGAACACAGGGGCTACAATGGCTGTGGTGTCACAAAGAGGGGAAATGTTTTGTCTGACCGCATTTTGATGTCACAAAGAGGGGGAACACAGGGGCTGCAATGGCTGTGGTGTCACAAAGAGCGGGAACACAGGGGCTACAATGGCTGTGGTGTCACAAAGAGAGGGAACACAGGGGCTGGAATGGCTGTGGTGTCACAAATAGAGGGAACACAGGTGCTGGGATGGCTGTGGTGTCCCAAAGAGGGGGAATGTTGTGGTGCCCCTATTGTGATGTCACAAAGAGGGGGAACACAGAGGCTGGAATGGCTGTGGTGTCACAAAGAGAGGGAACACAGGGGCTGCAATGGCTGTGGTGTCACAAAGAGGGGGAATGTAGAGGTGCCCCCATTGTAATATCAGGAAGAGGGGAAACAGAGGGGCTGCAATGGCTGTGGTGTCACAAAGAGGGGGAATGTTGTGCTGCCCGCATTGTGTTGTCACAAAGAGGGGGAACACAGGGGCTACAATGGCTGTGGTGTCACAAACAGGGGGAATGTTGTGCTGCCCCCATTGTGATGTCACAAAGAGGGGGACCACAGGGGCTGCACTGGCTGTGGTGTCACAAAGAGGGGGAATGTTGTGCTGCCCCCATTGTGATGTCAGAAAGAGGGAGAACACAGGGGCTGCAATGGCTGTTTTGTCACAAAGAGGGGGAATGTTTTGCTGCCCCCATTGTGATGTAACAAAGAGGGGGAACACAGGCGCTGCAATGGCTGTGGTGTCACAAAGAGGGGCAATGTTGTGCTGCCCACATTGTGATGTCACAAAGAAGGGGAACACAGGGGCTGGAATAGCTGTGGTGTCACAAAGAGGGGGAATGTTGTGCTGCCCCCATTGTGATGTGTCAAAGAGGGGGACCACAGGGGCTGCAATGGCTGTGGTGTCACAAAGAGGGGGAATGTTGTGCTGCCGCCATTGTGATGTCACAAAGAGGGGGACCACAGGGGCTGCAATGGCTGTGGTGTCACAAAGAGGGGGAACACAGGGGCTGCAATGGCTGTGGTGTAACAAAGAGGGGGAATGTTGTGCTGCCCCATTGTGATGTCACGAAGAGGGGAAACAGAGGGGCTGCAATGGCTGTGGTGTCACAAAGAGGGGGAATGTTGTGGTGCCCCTATTGTGATGTCACAAAGAGGGGAAACAGAGGGGCTGCAATGGCTGTGGTGTCGCAAAGAGGGGGAATGTTGTGCTGCCCGCATTGTGATGTCACAAAGAGCGGGAACACAGGGGCTACAATGGCTGTGATGTCACAAAGAGGGGGAACACAGGGGCTACAATGGCTGTGATGTCACAAAGAGGGGGAACACAGGGGCTACAATAGCTGTGGTGTCACAAATAGAGGGAACACAGGAGCTGGGATCGCTGTGGTGACACAAAGAGGAGGAATCTTGTTCTGCCTCCATTGTGTTGTCACAAAAAGGAGGAACACAGGGGCTGCAATGGCTGTGGTGTCCCAAAGAGGGGGAATGTTGTGCTGCCCCCATTGTGATGTCACAAAGAGGCGGAACACAGGGGCTGCAATGGCTGTGGTGTCACAAAGAGAGGGAACACAGGGGCTGCAATGGCTGTGGTGTCACAAAGAGGGGGAATGTTGTGCTGCCCCCATTGTGATGTCATAAAAACGGGGAACACAGGGGCTACAATGGCTGTGGTGTCACAAATACGGGGAATGTTGTGCTGCCCCCATTGTGATGTCACAAAGAGGGGGAACACAGGGGCTGCAATGGCGGTGGTGTCACAAAGAGGGGGACCACAAAGGCAGCAATGGCTGTGGTGTCACAAAGAGGGGGAATGTTGTGCTGCCCCCATTGTGATGTCAGAAAGAGGGAGAACACAGGGGCTGGAATGCCTGTGGTGTCACAAAGAGGGGGAATGTTGTGGTACCCCTATTGTGATGTCACAAAGAGGGGGAACAGAGGGGCTGCAATGGCTGTGGTGTAACAAAGAGGGGGAATGTTGTGCTGCCCCCATTGAAATATCACGAAGAGGGGAAACAGAGGGGCTGCAATGGCTGTGGTGTCACAAAATGGGGGAATGTTGTGCTGCCCCCATTGTGATGTCACAAAGAGGGGGAACACAGGGGCTAAAATGGCTGTGGTGTCACAAAGAGGGGGAACACAGGGGCTGCAATGGCTGTGGTGTCACAAAGAGGGGGAATGTTGTGCTGCCCCCATTGTGATGTCACAAAGAGCGGGAACACAGGGGTACAATGGCTGTGGTGTCACAAAGGGGGGGAAACACAGGGGCTACAATGGCTGTGGTGTCACAAAGAGGGGGAATGTTGTGCTGCCCCCATTATGATGTCACAAAGAGGGGGAATGTTGTGCTGCCCCATTTGTGATGTCAGTAAGGGGGGGTACACAGGGGCTGCAATGGCTGTGGTGTCACAAATAGAGGGAACACAGGAGCTGGGATGGCTGTGGTGACACAAAGAGGAGGAATCTTGTTCTGCCCCCATTGTGTTGTCACAAAAAGGAGGAACACAGGGGCTGCAATGGCTGTGGTGTCCCAAAGAGGGGGAATGTTTTGCTGCCCCCATTGTGATGTCACAAAGAGGGGGAACACAGGGGCTGCAATGGCTGTGGTGTCACAAAGAGGGGGAATGTTGTGCTGCCCCCAATGTGACGTCACAAAGAGGGGGAACACAGGGGCTGCAATGGCTGTTTTGTCACAAAGAGGGGGAATGTTGTGCTGCCCCCATTGT
>NW_028154510.1:0-76148 GCF_965231275.1 Zosterops lateralis
ACACAAGTCCCCCTGAGTGTTGCTTTTCTCGAGAAAAGAGCGCTTTACAGCGCTTTCTGGCTGCTAGAGACATGCAGAAAGAGCAAGTGTGGCAGAATGTGTTCCAAAGCAGCTGGAGCTACCACGGGCTCCGGACAGGCTTATTTTCACTTGGAGAACACAGAAAACACACCAAGGTGCTGCTGCAAGCGTCGAGTTACAGAGGTTTCCCTGAGTGTTGCTTTTCTCGAGAAAAGAGCGCTTTACAGCGCTTTCTGGCTGCTAGAGACATGCAGAAAGAGCAAGTGTGGCAGAATGTGTTCCAAAGCAGCTGGAGCTACCACGGGCTCCGGACAGGCTTATTTTCACTTGGAGAACACAGAAAACACACCAAGGTGCTGCTGCAAGCAAAGTTACAGAGGTTTCCCAGAGTGTTGCTTTTCTCGAGAAAAGAGCGCTTTACAGCGCTTTCTGGCTGCTAGAGACATGCAGAAAGAGCAAGTGTGGCAGAATGTGTTCCAAAGCAGCTGGAGCTACCACGGGCTCCGGACAGGCTTATTTTCACTTGGAGAACACAGAAAACACACCAAGGTGCTGCTGCAAGCAAAGTTACAGAGGTTTCCCAGAGTGTTGCTTTTCTCGAGAAAAGAGCGCTTTACAGCGCTTTCTGGCTGCTAGAGACATGCAGAAAGAGCAAGTGTGGCAGAATGTGTTCCAAAGCAGCTGGAGCTACCACGGGCTCCGGACAGGCTTCTTTTCACTTGGAGAACACAGAAAACACACCAAGGTGCTGCTGCAAGCAAAGTTACAGAGGTTTCCCAGAGTGTTGCTTTTCTCGAGAAAAGAGCGCTTTACAGCGCTTTCTGGCTGCTAGAGACATGCAGAAAGAGCAAGTGTGGCAGAATGTGTTCCAAAGCAGCTGGAGCTACCACGGGCTCCGGACAGGCTTATTTTCACTTGGAGAACACAGAAAACACACCAAGGTGCTGCTGCAAGCAAAGTTACAGAGTTTCCCAGAGTGTTGCTTTTCTCGAGAAAAGAGCGCTTTTACAGCGCTTTCTGGCTGCTAGAGACATGCAGAAAGAGCAAGTGTGGCAGAATGTGTTCCAAAGCAGCTGGAGCTACCACGGGCTCCGGACAGGCTTATTTTCACTTGGAGAACACAGAAAACACACCAAGGTGCTGCTGCAAGCAAAGTTACAGAAGTCCCCCAGAGTGTTGCTTTTCTCGAGAAAAGAGCGCTTTACAGCGCTTTCTGGCTGCTAGAGACATGCAGACAGAGCAAGTGTGGCAGAATGTGTTCCAAAGCAGCTGGAGCTACCACGGGCTCCGGACAGGCTTATTTTCACTTGGAGAACACAGAAAACACACCAAGGTGCTGCTGCAAGCAAAGTTACAGAAGTCCCCCTGAGTGTTGCTTTTCTCGAGAAAAGAGCGCTTTACAGCGCTTTCTGGCTGCTAGAGACATGCAGAAAGAGCAAGTGTGGCAGAATGTGTTCCAAAGCAGCTGGAGCTACCACAGGCTCCTGACAGGCTTATTTTCACTTGGAGAACACAGAAAACACACCAAGGTGCTGCTGCAAGCAAAGTTACAAAACCCCCCCTGAGAGTTGCTTTTCTCGGGCAAAAGAGAGCTTTACAGCGCTTTCTGGCTGCTAGAGACATGCAGAAAGAGCAAGTGTGGCAGAATGTGTTCCAAAGCAGCTGGAGCTACCACGGGCTCCGGACAGGCTTATTTTCACTTGGAGAACACAGAAAACACACCAAGGTGCTGCTGCAAGCAAAGTTACAGAAGTCCCCCTGAGTGTTGCTTTTCTCGAGAAAAGAGCGCTTTACAGCGCTTTCTGGCTGCTAGAGACATGCAGAAAGAGCAAGTGTGGCAGAATGTGTTCCAAAGCAGCTGGAGCTACCACGGGCTCCGGACAGGCTTATTTTCACTTGGAGAACACAGAAAACACACCAAGGTGCTGCTGCAAGCAAAGTTACAGAAGTCCCCCTGAGTGTTGCTTTTCTCGAGAAAAGAGCGCTTTACAGCGCTTTCTGGCTGCTAGAGACATGCAGAAAGAGCAAGTGTGGCAGAATGTGTTCCAAAGCAGCTGGAGCTACCACAGGCTCCGGACAGGCTTATTTTCACTTGGAGAACACAGAAAACACACCAAGGTGCTGCTGCAAGCAAAGTTACAGAAGTCCCCCTGAGTGTTGCTTTTCTCGAGAAAAGAGCGCTTTACAGCGCTTTCTGGCTGCTAGAGACATGCAGAAAGAGCAAGTGTGGCAGAATGTGTTCCAAAGCAGCTGGAGCTACCACGGGCTCCGGACAGGCTTATTTTCACTTGGAGAACACAGAAAACACACCAAGGTGCTGCTGCAAGCAAAGTTACAGAGGTTTCCCAGAGTGTTGCTTTTCTCGAGAAAAGAGCGCTTTACAGCGCTTTCTGGCTGCTAGAGACATGCAGAAAGAGCAAGTGTGGCAGAATGTGTTCCAAAGCAGCTGGAGCTACCACGGGCTCCGGACAGGCTTATTTTCACTTGGAGAACACAGAAAACACACCAAGGTGCTGCTGCAAGCAAAGTTACAGAGGTTTCCCAGAGTGTTGCTTTTCTCGAGAAAAGAGCGCTTTACAGCGCTTTCTGGCTGCTAGAGACATGCAGAAAGAGCAAGTGTGGCAGAATGTGTTCCAAAGCAGCTGGAGCTACCACGGGCTCCAGACAGGCTTATTTTCACTTGGAGAACACAGAAAACACACCAAGGTGCTGCTGCAAGCAAAGTTACAGAGGTTTCCCAGAGTGTTGCTTTTCTCGAGAAAAGAGCGCTTTACAGCGCTTTCTGGCTGCTAGAGACATGCAGAAAGAGCAAGTGTGGCAGAATGTGTTCCAAAGCAGCTGGAGCTACCACGGGCTCCGGACAGGCTTATTTTCACTTGGAGAACACAGAAAACACACCAAGGTGCTGCTGCAAGCAAAGTTACAGAGGTTTCCCAGAGTGTTGCTTTTCTCGAGAAAAGAGCGCTTTACAGCGCTTTCTGGCTGCTAGAGACATGCAGAAAGAGCAAGTGTGGCAGAATGTGTTCCAAAGCAGCTGGAGCTACCACGGGCTCCGGACAGGCTTATTTTCACTTGGAGAACACAGAAAACACACCAAGGTGCTGCTGCAAGCAAAGTTACAGAAGTCCCCCTGAGTGTTGCTTTTCTCAAGAAAAGAGCGCTTTACAGCGCTTTCTGGCTGCTAGAGACATGCAGAAAGAGCAAGTGTGGCAGAATGTGTTCCAAAGCAGCTGGAGCTACCACAGGCTCCGGACAGGCTTATTTTCACTTGGAGAACACAGAAAACAGACCAAGGTGCTGCTGCAAGCAAAGTTACAGAAGTCCCCCTGAGTGTTGCTTTTCTCGAGAAAAGAGCGCTTTACAGCGCTTTCTGGCTGCTAGAGACATGCAGAAAGAGCAAGTGTGGCAGAATGTGTTCCAAAGCAGCTGGAGCTACCACGGGCTCCGGACAGGCTTATTTTCACTTGGAGAACACAGAAAACACACCAAGGTGCTGCTGCAAGCAAAGTTACAGGACCCCCCCTGAGAGTTGCTTTTCTCAGGCAAAACAGAGCTTTACAGTGCTTTCTGGCTGCTAGAGACATGCAGAAACAGCAAGTGTGGCAGAATGTGTTCCAAAGCAGCTGGAGCTACCACGGGCTCCGGACAGGCTTATTTTCACTTGGAGAACACAGAAAACACACCAAGGTGCTGCTGCAAGCAAAGTTACAGAAGTCCCCCTGAGTGTTGCTTTTCTCGAGAAAAGAGCGCTTTACAGCGCTTTCTGGCTGCTAGAGACATGCAGAAAGAGCAAGTGTGGCAGAATGTGTTCCAAAGCAGCTGGAGCTACCACAGGCTCCTGACAGGCTTATTTTCACTTGGAGAACACAGAAAACACACCAAGGTGCTGCTGCAAGCAAAGTTACAAAACCCCCCCTGAGAGTTGCTTTTCTCGGGCAAAAGAGAGCTTTACAGCGCTTTCTGGCTGCTAGAGACATGCAGAAAGAGCAAGTGTGGCAGAATGTGTTCCAAAGCAGCTGGAGCTACCACGGGCTCCGGACAGGCTTATTTTCACTTGAAAACACAGAAAACACACCAAGGTGCTGCTGCAAGCAAAGTTATCGAACCCCCCCTGAGAGACCCGAAGCTCTGTGTGCAGAGTTGCTTTTCTCGGGCAAAAAAGAGCTTTACAGCGCTTTCTGGCTGCTAGAGACACGCAGAAACAGCAAGTGTGGCAGAATGTGTTCCAAAGCAGCTGGAGCTACCACGGGCTCCGGACAGGCTTATTTTCACTTGGAGAACACAGAAAACACCCCAAGGTGCTGCTGCAAGCAAAGTTACAGAACCCCCCCTGAGAGTTGCTTTTCTCGGGCAAAAGAGAGCTTTACAGCGCTTTCTCGCTGCTAGAGATACGCACAAACAGCAAGAGTGGCAGAATGTGTTCCAAAGCAGCTGGAGCTACCACAGGCTCCGGACAGGCTTATTTTCACTTGGAGAACACAGAAAACACACCAAGGTGCTGCTGCAAGCAAAGTTACAGAGGTTTCCCAGAGTGTTGCTTTTCTCGAGAAAAGAGCGCTTTACAGCGCTTTCTGGCTGCTAGAGACATGCAGAAAGAGCAAGTGTGGCAGAATGTGTTCCAAAGCAGCTGGAGCTACCACGGGCTCCGGACAGGCTTATTTTCACTTGGAGAACACAGAAAACACACCAAGGTGCTGCTGCAAGCAAAGTTACAGGACCCCCCCTGAGAGTTGCTTTTCTCAGGCAAAACAGAGCTTTACACTGCTTTCTGGCTGCTAGAGACATGCAGAAACAGCAAGTGTGGCAGAATGTGTTCCAAAGCAGCTGGAGCTACCACGGGCTCCGGACAGGCTTATTTTCACTTGGAGAACACAGAAAACACACCAAGGTGCTGCTGCAAGCAAAGTTACAGAAGTCCCCCAGAGTGTTGCTTTTCTCGAGAAAAGAGCGCTTTACAGCGCTTTCTGGCTGCTAGAGACATGCAGAAAGAGCAAGTGTGGCAGAATGTGTTCCAAAGCAGCTGGAGCTACCACAGGCTCCGGACAGGCTTATTTTCACTTGGAGAACACAGAAAACACACCAAGGTGCTGCTGCAAGCAAAGTTACAGAAGTCCCCCTGAGTGTTGCTTTTCTCGAGAAAAGAGCGCTTTACAGCGCTTTCTGGCTGCTAGAGACATGCAGAAAGAGCAAGTGTGGCAGAATGTGTTCCAAAGCAGCTGGAGCTACCACGGGCTCCGGACAGGCTTATTTTCACTTGGAGAACACAGAAAACACACCAAGGTGCTGCTGCAAGCAAAGTTACACAAGTCCCCCTGAGTGTTGCTTTTCTCGAGAAAAGAGCGCTTTACAGCGCTTTCTGGCTGCTAGAGACATGCAGAAAGAGCAAGTGTGGCAGAATGTGTTCCAAAGCAGCTGGAGCTACCACGGGCTCCGGACAGGCTTATTTTCACTTGGAGAACACAGAAAACACACCAAGGTGCTGCTGCAAGCAAAGTTACAGAAGTCCCCCTGAGTGTTGCTTTTCTCGAGAAAAGAGCGCTTTACAGCGCTTTCTGGCTGCTAGAGACATGCAGAAACAGCAAGTGTGGCAGAATGTGTTCCAAAGCAGCTGGAGCTACCACGGGCTCCGGACAGGCTTATTTTCACTTGGAGAACACAGAAAACACACCAAGGTGCTGCTGCAAGCAAAGTTACAGAGGTTTCCCAGAGTGTTGCTTTTCTCGAGAAAAGAGCGCTTTACAGCGCTTTCTGGCTGCTAGAGACATGCAGAAAGAGCAAGTGTGGCAGAATGTGTTCCAAAGCAGCTGGAGCTACCACGGGCTCCGGACAGGCTTATTTTCACTTGGAGAACACAGAAAACACACCAAGGTGCTGCTGCAAGCAAAGTTACAGAAGTCCCCCTGAGTGTTGCTTTTCTCGAGAAAAGAGCGCTTTACAGCGCTTTCTGGCTGCTAGAGACATGCAGACAGAGCAAGTGTGGCAGAATGTGTTCCAAAGCAGCTGGAGCTACCACGGGCTCCGGACAGGCTTATTTTCACTTGGAGAACACAGAAAACACACCAAGGTGCTGCGGCAAGCAAAGTTACAGAAGTCCCCCTGAGTGTTGCTTTTCTCGAGAAAAGAGCGCTTTACAGCGCTTTCTGGCTGCTAGAGACATGCAGAAAGAGCAAGTGTGGCAGAATGTGTTCCAAAGCAGCTGGAGCTACCACGGGCTCCGGACAGGCTTATTTTCACTTGGAGAACACAGAAAACACACCAAGGTGCTGCTGCAAGCAAAGTTACAGGACCCCCCCTGAGAGTTGCTTTTCTCAGGCAAAACAGAGCTTTACAGTGCTTTCTGGCTGCTAGAGACATGCAGAAACAGCAAGTGTGGCAGAATGTGTTCCAAAGCAGCTGGAGCTACCACGGGCTCCGGACAGGCTTATTTTCACTTGGAGAACACAGAAAACACCCCAAGGTGCTGCTGCAAGCAAAGTTACAGAAGTCCCCCTGAGTGTTGCTTTTCTCGAGAAAAGAGCGCTTTACAGCGCTTTCTGGCTGCTAGAGACATGCAGAAAGAGCAAGTGTGGCAGAATGTGTTCCAAAGCAGCTGGAGCTACCACAGGCTCCTGACAGGCTTATTTTCACTTGGAGAACACAGAAAACACACCAAGGTGCTGCTGCAAGCAAAGTTACAAAACCCCCCCTGAGAGTTGCTTTTCTCGGGCAAAAGAGAGCTTTACAGCGCTTTCTGGCTGCTAGAGACATGCAGAAAGAGCAAGTGTGGCAGAATGTGTTCCAAAGCAGCTGGAGCTACCACGGGCTCCGGACAGGCTTATTTTCACTTGGAGAACACAGAAAACACACCAAGGTGCTGCTGCAAGCAAAGTTACAGAGGTTTCCCAGAGTGTTGCTTTTCTCGAGAAAAGAGCGCTTTACAGCGCTTTCTGGCTGCTAGAGACATGCAGAAAGAGCAAGTGTGGCAGAATGTGTTCCAAAGCAGCTGGAGCTACCACAGGCTCCGGACAGGCTTATTTTCACTTGGAGAACACAGAAAACACACCAAGGTGCTGCTGCAAGCAAAGTTACAGAAGTCCCCCTGAGTGTTGCTTTTCTCGAGAAAAGAGCGCTTTACAGCGCTTTCTGGCTGCTAGAGACATGCAGAAAGAGCAAGTGTGGCAGAATGTGTTCCAAAGCAGCTGGAGCTACCACGGGCTCCGGACAGGCTTATTTTCACTTGGAGAACACAGAAAACACACCAAGGTGCTGCTGCAAGCAAAGTTACAGAAGTCCCCCTGAGTGTTGCTTTTCTCGAGAAAAGAGCGCTTTACAGCGCTTTCTGGCTGCTAGAGACATGCAGAAAGAGCAAGTGTGGCAGAATGTGTTCCAAAGCAGCTGGAGCTACCACGGGCTCCGGACAGGCTTATTTTCACTTGGAGAACACAGAAAACACACCAAGGTGCTGCTGCAAGCAAAGTTACAGAAGTCCCCCTGAGTGTTGCTTTTCTCGAGAAAAGAGCGCTTTACAGCGCTTTCTGGCTGCTAGAGACATGCAGAAACAGCAAGTGTGGCAGAATGTGTTCCAAAGCAGCTGGAGCTACCACGGGCTCCGGACAGGCTTATTTTCACTTGGAGAACACAGAAAACACACCAAGGTGCTGCTGCAAGCAAAGTTACAGAGGTTTCCCAGAGTGTTGCTTTTCTCGAGAAAAGAGCGCTTTACAGCGCTTTCTGGCTGCTAGAGACATGCAGAAAGAGCAAGTGTGGCAGAATGTGTTCCAAAGCAGCTGGAGCTACCACGGGCTCCGGACAGGCTTATTTTCACTTGGAGAACACAGAAAACACACCAAGGTGCTGCTGCAAGCAAAGTTACAGAGGTTTCCCAGAGTGTTGCTTTTCTCGAGAAAAGAGCGCTTTACAGCGCTTTCTGGCTGCTAGAGACATGCAGAAAGAGCAAGTGTGGCAGAATGTGTTCCAAAGCAGCTGGAGCTACCACAGGCTCCGGACAGGCTTATTTTCACTTGGAGAACACAGAAAACACCCCAAGGTGCTGCTGCAAGCAAAGTTACAGAAGTCCCCCTGAGAGTTGCTTTTCTCGGGCAAAAGAGAGCTTTACAGCGCTTTCTCGCTGCTAGAGATACGCACAAACAGCAAGAGTGGCAGAATGTGTTCCAAAGCAGCTGGAGCTACCACAGGCTCCGGACAGGCTTATTTTCACTTGGAGAACACAGAAAACACACCAAGGTGCTGCTGCAAGCAAAGTTACAGAAGTCCCCCAGAGTGTTGCTTTTCTCGAGAAAAGAGCGCTTTACAGCGCTTTCTGGCTGCTAGAGACATGCAGAAAGAGCAAGTGTGGCAGAATGTGTTCCAAAGCAGCTGGAGCTACCACGGGCTCCGGACAGGCTTATTTTCACTTGGAGAACACAGAAAACACACCAAGGTGCTGCTGCAAGCAAAGTTACAGAAGTCCCCCTGAGTGTTGCTTTTCTCGAGAAAAGAGCGCTTTACAGCGCTTTCTGGCTGCTAGAGACATGCAGACAGAGCAAGTGTGGCAGAATGTGTTCCAAAGCAGCTGGAGCTACCACAGGCTCCGGACAGGCTTATTTTCACTTGGAGAACACAGAAAACAGACCAAGGTGCTGCTGCAAGCAAAGTTACAGAAGTCCCCCTGAGTGTTGCTTTTCTCGAGAAAAGAGCGCTTTACAGCGCTTTCTGGCTGCTAGAGACATGCAGAAAGAGCAAGTGTGGCAGAATGTGTTCCAAAGCAGCTGGAGCTACCACGGGCTCCGGACAGGCTTATTTTCACTTGAAAACACAGAAAACACACCAAGGTGCTGCTGCAAGCAAAGTTATCGAACCCCCCCTGAGAGACCCGAAGCTCTGTGTGCAGAGTTGCTTTTCTCGGGCAAAAAAGAGCTTTACAGCGCTTTCTGGCTGCTAGAGACACGCAGAAACAGCAAGTGTGGCAGAATGTGTTCCAAAGCAGCTGGAGCTACCACGGGCTCCGGACAGGCTTATTTTCACTTGGAGAACACAGAAAACACCCCAAGGTGCTGCTGCAAGCAAAGTTACAGAACCCCCCCTGAGAGTTGCTTTTCTCGGGCAAAAGAGAGCTTTACAGCGCTTTCTCGCTGCTAGAGATACGCACAAACAGCAAGAGTGGCAGAATGTGTTCCAAAGCAGCTGGAGCTACCACAGGCTCCGGACAGGCTTATTTTCACTTGGAGAACACAGAAAACACACCAAGGTGCTGCTGCAAGCAAAGTTACAGAGGTTTCCCAGAGTGTTGCTTTTCTCGAGAAAAGAGCGCTTTACAGCGCTTTCTGGCTGCTAGAGACATGCAGAAAGAGCAAGTGTGGCAGAATGTGTTCCAAAGCAGCTGGAGCTACCACGGGCTCCGGACAGGCTTATTTTCACTTGGAGAACACAGAAAACACACCAAGGTGCTGCTGCAAGCAAAGTTACAGGACCCCCCCTGAGAGTTGCTTTTCTCAGGCAAAACAGAGCTTTACACTGCTTTCTGGCTGCTAGAGACATGCAGAAACAGCAAGTGTGGCAGAATGTGTTCCAAAGCAGCTGGAGCTACCACGGGCTCCGGACAGGCTTATTTTCACTTGGAGAACACAGAAAACACACCAAGGTGCTGCTGCAAGCAAAGTTACAGAAGTCCCCCAGAGTGTTGCTTTTCTCGAGAAAAGAGCGCTTTACAGCGCTTTCTGGCTGCTAGAGACATGCAGAAAGAGCAAGTGTGGCAGAATGTGTTCCAAAGCAGCTGGAGCTACCACAGGCTCCGGACAGGCTTATTTTCACTTGGAGAACACAGAAAACACACCAAGGTGCTGCTGCAAGCAAAGTTACAGAAGTCCCCCTGAGTGTTGCTTTTCTCGAGAAAAGAGCGCTTTACAGCGCTTTCTGGCTGCTAGAGACATGCAGAAAGAGCAAGTGTGGCAGAATGTGTTCCAAAGCAGCTGGAGCTACCACGGGCTCCGGACAGGCTTATTTTCACTTGGAGAACACAGAAAACACACCAAGGTGCTGCTGCAAGCAAAGTTACACAAGTCCCCCTGAGTGTTGCTTTTCTCGAGAAAAGAGCGCTTTACAGCGCTTTCTGGCTGCTAGAGACATGCAGAAAGAGCAAGTGTGGCAGAATGTGTTCCAAAGCAGCTGGAGCTACCACGGGCTCCGGACAGGCTTATTTTCACTTGGAGAACACAGAAAACACACCAAGGTGCTGCTGCAAGCAAAGTTACAGAAGTCCCCCTGAGTGTTGCTTTTCTCGAGAAAAGAGCGCTTTACAGCGCTTTCTGGCTGCTAGAGACATGCAGAAACAGCAAGTGTGGCAGAATGTGTTCCAAAGCAGCTGGAGCTACCACGGGCTCCGGACAGGCTTATTTTCACTTGGAGAACACAGAAAACACACCAAGGTGCTGCTGCAAGCAAAGTTACAGAGGTTTCCCAGAGTGTTGCTTTTCTCGAGAAAAGAGCGCTTTACAGCGCTTTCTGGCTGCTAGAGACATGCAGAAAGAGCAAGTGTGGCAGAATGTGTTCCAAAGCAGCTGGAGCTACCACGGGCTCCGGACAGGCTTATTTTCACTTGGAGAACACAGAAAACACACCAAGGTGCTGCTGCAAGCAAAGTTACAGAAGTCCCCCTGAGTGTTGCTTTTCTCGAGAAAAGAGCGCTTTACAGCGCTTTCTGGCTGCTAGAGACATGCAGACAGAGCAAGTGTGGCAGAATGTGTTCCAAAGCAGCTGGAGCTACCACGGGCTCCGGACAGGCTTATTTTCACTTGGAGAACACAGAAAACACACCAAGGTGCTGCGGCAAGCAAAGTTACAGAAGTCCCCCTGAGTGTTGCTTTTCTCGAGAAAAGAGCGCTTTACAGCGCTTTCTGGCTGCTAGAGACATGCAGAAAGAGCAAGTGTGGCAGAATGTGTTCCAAAGCAGCTGGAGCTACCACGGGCTCCGGACAGGCTTATTTTCACTTGGAGAACACAGAAAACACACCAAGGTGCTGCTGCAAGCAAAGTTACAGGACCCCCCCTGAGAGTTGCTTTTCTCAGGCAAAACAGAGCTTTACAGTGCTTTCTGGCTGCTAGAGACATGCAGAAACAGCAAGTGTGGCAGAATGTGTTCCAAAGCAGCTGGAGCTACCACGGGCTCCGGACAGGCTTATTTTCACTTGGAGAACACAGAAAACACCCCAAGGTGCTGCTGCAAGCAAAGTTACAGAAGTCCCCCTGAGTGTTGCTTTTCTCGAGAAAAGAGCGCTTTACAGCGCTTTCTGGCTGCTAGAGACATGCAGAAAGAGCAAGTGTGGCAGAATGTGTTCCAAAGCAGCTGGAGCTACCACAGGCTCCTGACAGGCTTATTTTCACTTGGAGAACACAGAAAACACACCAAGGTGCTGCTGCAAGCAAAGTTACAAAACCCCCCCTGAGAGTTGCTTTTCTCGGGCAAAAGAGAGCTTTACAGCGCTTTCTGGCTGCTAGAGACATGCAGAAAGAGCAAGTGTGGCAGAATGTGTTCCAAAGCAGCTGGAGCTACCACGGGCTCCGGACAGGCTTATTTTCACTTGGAGAACACAGAAAACACACCAAGGTGCTGCTGCAAGCAAAGTTACAGAGGTTTCCCAGAGTGTTGCTTTTCTCGAGAAAAGAGCGCTTTACAGCGCTTTCTGGCTGCTAGAGACATGCAGAAAGAGCAAGTGTGGCAGAATGTGTTCCAAAGCAGCTGGAGCTACCACAGGCTCCGGACAGGCTTATTTTCACTTGGAGAACACAGAAAACACACCAAGGTGCTGCTGCAAGCAAAGTTACAGAAGTCCCCCTGAGTGTTGCTTTTCTCGAGAAAAGAGCGCTTTACAGCGCTTTCTGGCTGCTAGAGACATGCAGAAAGAGCAAGTGTGGCAGAATGTGTTCCAAAGCAGCTGGAGCTACCACGGGCTCCGGACAGGCTTATTTTCACTTGGAGAACACAGAAAACACACCAAGGTGCTGCTGCAAGCAAAGTTACAGAAGTCCCCCTGAGTGTTGCTTTTCTCGAGAAAAGAGCGCTTTACAGCGCTTTCTGGCTGCTAGAGACATGCAGAAAGAGCAAGTGTGGCAGAATGTGTTCCAAAGCAGCTGGAGCTACCACGGGCTCCGGACAGGCTTATTTTCACTTGGAGAACACAGAAAACACACCAAGGTGCTGCTGCAAGCAAAGTTACAGAAGTCCCCCTGAGTGTTGCTTTTCTCGAGAAAAGAGCGCTTTACAGCGCTTTCTGGCTGCTAGAGACATGCAGAAACAGCAAGTGTGGCAGAATGTGTTCCAAAGCAGCTGGAGCTACCACGGGCTCCGGACAGGCTTATTTTCACTTGGAGAACACAGAAAACACACCAAGGTGCTGCTGCAAGCAAAGTTACAGAGGTTTCCCAGAGTGTTGCTTTTCTCGAGAAAAGAGCGCTTTACAGCGCTTTCTGGCTGCTAGAGACATGCAGAAAGAGCAAGTGTGGCAGAATGTGTTCCAAAGCAGCTGGAGCTACCACGGGCTCCGGACAGGCTTATTTTCACTTGGAGAACACAGAAAACACACCAAGGTGCTGCTGCAAGCAAAGTTACAGAGGTTTCCCAGAGTGTTGCTTTTCTCGAGAAAAGAGCGCTTTACAGCGCTTTCTGGCTGCTAGAGACATGCAGAAAGAGCAAGTGTGGCAGAATGTGTTCCAAAGCAGCTGGAGCTACCACAGGCTCCGGACAGGCTTATTTTCACTTGGAGAACACAGAAAACACCCCAAGGTGCTGCTGCAAGCAAAGTTACAGAAGTCCCCCTGAGAGTTGCTTTTCTCGGGCAAAAGAGAGCTTTACAGCGCTTTCTCGCTGCTAGAGATACGCACAAACAGCAAGAGTGGCAGAATGTGTTCCAAAGCAGCTGGAGCTACCACAGGCTCCGGACAGGCTTATTTTCACTTGGAGAACACAGAAAACACACCAAGGTGCTGCTGCAAGCAAAGTTACAGAAGTCCCCCAGAGTGTTGCTTTTCTCGAGAAAAGAGCGCTTTACAGCGCTTTCTGGCTGCTAGAGACATGCAGAAAGAGCAAGTGTGGCAGAATGTGTTCCAAAGCAGCTGGAGCTACCACGGGCTCCGGACAGGCTTATTTTCACTTGGAGAACACAGAAAACACACCAAGGTGCTGCTGCAAGCAAAGTTACAGAAGTCCCCCAGAGTGTTGCTTTTCTCGAGAAAAGAGCGCTTTACAGCGCTTTCTGGCTGCTAGAGACATGCAGAAAGAGCAAGTGTGGCGCAATGTGTTCCAAAGCAGCTGGAGCTACCACGGGCTCCGGACAGGCTTATTTTCACTTGGAGAACACAGAAAACACACCAAGGTGCTGCGGCAAGCAAAGTTACAGAAGTCCCCCTGAGTGTTGCTTTTCTCGAGAAAAGAGCGCTTTACAGCGCTTTCTGGCTGCTAGAGACATGCAGAAAGAGCAAGTGTGGCAGAATGTGTTCCAAAGCAGCTGGAGCTACCACGGGCTCCGGACAGGCTTATTTTCACTTGGAGAACACAGAAAACACACCAAGGTGCTGCTGCAAGCAAAGTTACAGGACCCCCCCTGAGAGTTGCTTTTCTCAGGCAAAACAGAGCTTTACAGTGCTTTCTGGCTGCTAGAGACATGCAGAAACAGCAAGTGTGGCAGAATGTGTTCCAAAGCAGCTGGAGCTACCACGGGCTCCGGACAGGCTTATTTTCACTTGGAGAACACAGAAAACACCCCAAGGTGCTGCTGCAAGCAAAGTTACAGAAGTCCCCCTGAGTGTTGCTTTTCTCGAGAAAAGAGCGCTTTACAGCGCTTTCTGGCTGCTAGAGACATGCAGAAAGAGCAAGTGTGGCAGAATGTGTTCCAAAGCAGCTGGAGCTACCACAGGCTCCTGACAGGCTTATTTTCACTTGGAGAACACAGAAAACACACCAAGGTGCTGCTGCAAGCAAAGTTACAAAACCCCCCCTGAGAGTTGCTTTTCTCGGGCAAAAGAGAGCTTTACAGCGCTTTCTGGCTGCTAGAGACATGCAGAAAGAGCAAGTGTGGCAGAATGTGTTCCAAAGCAGCTGGAGCTACCACGGGCTCCGGACAGGCTTATTTTCACTTGGAGAACACAGAAAACACACCAAGGTGCTGCTGCAAGCAAAGTTACAGAGGTTTCCCAGAGTGTTGCTTTTCTCGAGAAAAGAGCGCTTTACAGCGCTTTCTGGCTGCTAGAGACATGCAGAAAGAGCAAGTGTGGCAGAATGTGTTCCAAAGCAGCTGGAGCTACCACAGGCTCCGGACAGGCTTATTTTCACTTGGAGAACACAGAAAACACACCAAGGTGCTGCTGCAAGCAAAGTTACAGAAGTCCCCCTGAGTGTTGCTTTTCTCGAGAAAAGAGCGCTTTACAGCGCTTTCTGGCTGCTAGAGACATGCAGAAAGAGCAAGTGTGGCAGAATGTGTTCCAAAGCAGCTGGAGCTACCACGGGCTCCGGACAGGCTTATTTTCACTTGGAGAACACAGAAAACACACCAAGGTGCTGCTGCAAGCAAAGTTACAGAAGTCCCCCTGAGTGTTGCTTTTCTCGAGAAAAGAGCGCTTTACAGCGCTTTCTGGCTGCTAGAGACATGCAGAAAGAGCAAGTGTGGCAGAATGTGTTCCAAAGCAGCTGGAGCTACCACGGGCTCCGGACAGGCTTATTTTCACTTGGAGAACACAGAAAACACACCAAGGTGCTGCTGCAAGCAAAGTTACAGAAGTCCCCCTGAGTGTTGCTTTTCTCGAGAAAAGAGCGCTTTACAGCGCTTTCTGGCTGCTAGAGACATGCAGAAACAGCAAGTGTGGCAGAATGTGTTCCAAAGCAGCTGGAGCTACCACGGGCTCCGGACAGGCTTATTTTCACTTGGAGAACACAGAAAACACACCAAGGTGCTGCTGCAAGCAAAGTTACAGAGGTTTCCCAGAGTGTTGCTTTTCTCGAGAAAAGAGCGCTTTACAGCGCTTTCTGGCTGCTAGAGACATGCAGAAAGAGCAAGTGTGGCAGAATGTGTTCCAAAGCAGCTGGAGCTACCACGGGCTCCGGACAGGCTTATTTTCACTTGGAGAACACAGAAAACACACCAAGGTGCTGCTGCAAGCAAAGTTACAGAGGTTTCCCAGAGTGTTGCTTTTCTCGAGAAAAGAGCGCTTTACAGCGCTTTCTGGCTGCTAGAGACATGCAGAAAGAGCAAGTGTGGCAGAATGTGTTCCAAAGCAGCTGGAGCTACCACAGGCTCCGGACAGGCTTATTTTCACTTGGAGAACACAGAAAACACCCCAAGGTGCTGCTGCAAGCAAAGTTACAGAAGTCCCCCTGAGAGTTGCTTTTCTCGGGCAAAAGAGAGCTTTACAGCGCTTTCTCGCTGCTAGAGATACGCACAAACAGCAAGAGTGGCAGAATGTGTTCCAAAGCAGCTGGAGCTACCACAGGCTCCGGACAGGCTTATTTTCACTTGGAGAACACAGAAAACACACCAAGGTGCTGCTGCAAGCAAAGTTACAGAAGTCCCCCAGAGTGTTGCTTTTCTCGAGAAAAGAGCGCTTTACAGCGCTTTCTGGCTGCTAGAGACATGCAGAAAGAGCAAGTGTGGCAGAATGTGTTCCAAAGCAGCTGGAGCTACCACGGGCTCCGGACAGGCTTATTTTCACTTGGAGAACACAGAAAACACACCAAGGTGCTGCTGCAAGCAAAGTTACAGAAGTCCCCCAGAGTGTTGCTTTTCTCGAGAAAAGAGCGCTTTACAGCGCTTTCTGGCTGCTAGAGACATGCAGAAAGAGCAAGTGTGGCGCAATGTGTTCCAAAGCAGCTGGAGCTACCACGGGCTCCGGACAGGCTTATTTTCACTTGGAGAACACAGAAAACACACCAAGGTGCTGCGGCAAGCAAAGTTACAGAAGTCCCCCTGAGTGTTGCTTTTCTCGAGAAAAGAGCGCTTTACAGCGCTTTCTGGCTGCTAGAGACATGCAGAAAGAGCAAGTGTGGCAGAATGTGTTCCAAAGCAGCTGGAGCTACCACGGGCTCCGGACAGGCTTATTTTCACTTGGAGAACACAGAAAACACACCAAGGTGCTGCTGCAAGCAAAGTTACAGAAGTCCCCCTGAGTGTTGCTTTTCTCGAGAAAAGAGCGCTTTACAGCGCTTTCTGGCTGCTAGAGACATGCAGACAGAGCAAGTGTGGCAGAATGTGTTCCAAAGCAGCTGGAGCTACCACGGGCTCCGGACAGGCTTATTTTCACTTGGAGAACACAGAAAACACACCAAGGTGCTGCTGCAAGCAAAGTTACAGAGGTTTCCCAGAGTGTTGCTTTTCTCGAGAAAAGAGCGCTTTACAGCGCTTTCTGGCTGCTAGAGACATGCAGAAAGAGCAAGTGTGGCAGAATGTGTTCCAAAGCAGCTGGAGCTACCACGGGCTCCGGACAGGCTTATTTTCACTTGGAGAACACAGAAAACACACCAAGGTGCTGCTGCAAGCAAAGTTACAGAGGTTTCCCAGAGTGTTGCTTTTCTCGAGAAAAGAGCGCTTTACAGCGCTTTCTGGCTGCTAGAGACATGCAGAAAGAGCAAGTGTGGCAGAATGTGTTCCAAAGCAGCTGGAGCTACCACGGGCTCCGGACAGGCTTATTTTCACTTGGAGAACACAGAAAACACACCAAGGTGCTGCTGCAAGCAAAGTTACAGAAGTCCCCCTGAGTGTTGCTTTTCTCGAGAAAAGAGCGCTTTACAGCGCTTTCTGGCTGCTAGAGACATGCAGAAAGAGCAAGTGTGGCAGAATGTGTTCCAAAGCAGCTGGAGCTACCACAGGCTCCGGACAGGCTTATTTTCACTTGGAGAACACAGAAAACAGACCAAGGTGCTGCTGCAAGCAAAGTTACAGAAGTCCCCCTGAGTGTTGCTTTTCTCGAGAAAAGAGCGCTTTACAGCGCTTTCTGGCTGCTAGAGACATGCAGAAAGAGCAAGTGTGGCAGAATGTGTTCCAAAGCAGCTGGAGCTACCACGGGCTCCGGACAGGCTTATTTTCACTTGGAGAACACAGAAAACACACCAAGGTGCTGCTGCAAGCAAAGTTACAGGACCCCCCCTGAGAGTTGCTTTTCTCAGGCAAAACAGAGCTTTACAGTGCTTTCTGGCTGCTAGAGACATGCAGAAAGAGCAAGTGTGGCAGAATGTGTTCCAAAGCAGCTGGAGCTACCACGGGCTCCGGACAGGCTTATTTTCACTTGGAGAACACAGAAAACACACCAAGGTGCTGCTGCAAGCAAAGTTACAGAAGTCCCCCTGAGTGTTGCTTTTCTCGAGAAAAGAGCGCTTTACAGTGCTTTCTGGCTGCTAGAGACATGCAGAAAGAGCAAGTGTGGCAGAATGTGTTCCAAAGCAGCTGGAGCTACCACAGGCTCCTGACAGGCTTATTTTCACTTGGAGAACACAGAAAACACACCAAGGTGCTGCTGCAAGCAAAGTTACAAAACCCCCCCTGAGAGTTGCTTTTCTCGGGCAAAAGAGAGCTTTACAGCGCTTTCTGGCTGCTAGAGACATGCAGAAAGAGCAAGTGTGGCAGAATGTGTTCCAAAGCAGCTGGAGCTACCACGGGCTCCGGACAGGCTTATTTTCACTTGAAAACACAGAAAACACACCAAGGTGCTGCTGCAAGCAAAGTTATCGAACCCCCCCTGAGAGGCCCGAAGCTCTGTGTGCAGAGTTGCTTTTCTCGGGCAAAAAAGAGCTTTACAGCGCTTTCTGGCTGCTAGAGACACGCAGAAACAGCAAGTGTGGCAGAATGTGTTCCAAAGCAGCTGGAGCTACCACGGGCTCCGGACAGGCTTATTTTCACTTGGAGAACACAGAAAACACCCCAAGGTGCTGCTGCAAGCAAAGTTACAGACACCCCTGAGAGCTGCTTTTCTCGGGCAAAAGAGAGCTTTACAGCGCTTTCTCGCTGCTAGAGATACGCACAAACAGCAAGAGTGGCAGAATGTGTTCCAAAGCAGCTGGAGCTACCACAGGCTCCGGACAGGCTTATTTTCACTTGGAGAACACAGAAAACACACCAAGGTGCTGCTGCAAGCAAAGTTACAGAGGTTTCCCAGAGTGTTGCTTTTCTCGAGAAAAGAGCGCTTTACAGCGCTTTCTGGCTGCTAGAGACATGCAGAAAGAGCAAGTGTGGCAGAATGTGTTCCAAAGCAGCTGGAGCTACCACGGGCTCCGGACAGGCTTATTTTCACTTGGAGAACACAGAAAACACACCAAGGTGCTGCTGCAAGCAAAGTTACAGGACCCCCCCTGAGAGTTGCTTTTCTCAGGCAAAACAGAGCTTTACAGTGCTTTCTGGCTGCTAGAGACATGCAGAAAGAGCAAGTGTGGCAGAATGTGTTCCAAAGCAGCTGGAGCTACCACGGGCTCCGGACAGGCTTATTTTCACTTGGAGAACACAGAAAACACACCAAGGTGCTGCTGCAAGCAAAGTTACAGAAGTCCCCCTGAGTGTTGCTTTTCTCGAGAAAAGAGCGCTTTACAGTGCTTTCTGGCTGCTAGAGACATGCAGAAAGAGCAAGTGTGGCAGAATGTGTTCCAAAGCAGCTGGAGCTACCACAGGCTCCTGACAGGCTTATTTTCACTTGGAGAACACAGAAAACACACCAAGGTGCTGCTGCAAGCAAAGTTACAAAACCCCCCCTGAGAGTTGCTTTTCTCGGGCAAAAGAGAGCTTTACAGCGCTTTCTGGCTGCTAGAGACATGCAGAAAGAGCAAGTGTGGCAGAATGTGTTCCAAAGCAGCTGGAGCTACCACGGGCTCCGGACAGGCTTATTTTCACTTGAAAACACAGAAAACACACCAAGGTGCTGCTGCAAGCAAAGTTATCGAACCCCCCCTGAGAGGCCCGAAGCTCTGTGTGCAGAGTTGCTTTTCTCGGGCAAAAAAGAGCTTTACAGCGCTTTCTGGCTGCTAGAGACACGCAGAAACAGCAAGTGTGGCAGAATGTGTTCCAAAGCAGCTGGAGCTACCACGGGCTCCGGACAGGCTTATTTTCACTTGGAGAACACAGAAAACAGACCAAGGTGCTGCTGCAAGCAAAGTTACACAAGTCCCCCTGAGTGTTGCTTTTCTCGAGAAAAGAGCGCTTTACAGCGCTTTCTGGCTGCTAGAGACATGCAGAAAGAGCAAGTGTGGCAGAATGTGTTCCAAAGCAGCTGGAGCTACCACGGGCTCCGGACAGGCTTATTTTCACTTGGAGAACACAGAAAACACACCAAGGTGCTGCTGCAAGCAAAGTTACAGGACCCCCCCTGAGAGTTGCTTTTCTCAGGCAAAACAGAGCTTTACAGTGCTTTCTGGCTGCTAGAGACATGCAGAAAGAGCAAGTGTGGCAGAATGTGTTCCAAAGCAGCTGGAGCTACCACGGGCTCCGGACAGGCTTATTTTCACTTGGAGAACACAGAAAACACACCAAGGTGCTGCTGCAAGCAAAGTTACAGAAGTCCCCCTGAGTGTTGCTTTTCTCGAGAAAAGAGCGCTTTACAGTGCTTTCTGGCTGCTAGAGACATGCAGAAAGAGCAAGTGTGGCAGAATGTGTTCCAAAGCAGCTGGAGCTACCACAGGCTCCTGACAGGCTTATTTTCACTTGGAGAACACAGAAAACACACCAAGGTGCTGCTGCAAGCAAAGTTACAAAACCCCCCCTGAGAGTTGCTTTTCTCGGGCAAAAGAGAGCTTTACAGCGCTTTCTGGCTGCTAGAGACATGCAGAAAGAGCAAGTGTGGCAGAATGTGTTCCAAAGCAGCTGGAGCTACCACGGGCTCCGGACAGGCTTATTTTCACTTGAAAACACAGAAAACACACCAAGGTGCTGCTGCAAGCAAAGTTATCGAACCCCCCCTGAGAGGCCCGAAGCTCTGTGTGCAGAGTTGCTTTTCTCGGGCAAAAAAGAGCTTTACAGAGCTTTCTCGCTGCTAGAGATACGCACAAACAGCAAGAGTGGCAGAATGTGTTCCAAAGCAGCTGGAGCTACCACAGGCTCCGGACAGGCTTATTTTCACTTGGAGAACACAGAAAACACACCAAGGTGCTGCTGCAAGCAAAGTTACAGAGGTTTCCCAGAGTGTTGCTTTTCTCGAGAAAAGAGCGCTTTACAGCGCTTTCTGGCTGCTAGAGACATGCAGAAAGAGCAAGTGTGGCAGAATGTGTTCCAAAGCAGCTGGAGCTACCACGGGCTCCGGACAGGCTTATTTTCCCTTGGAGAACACAGAAAACACACCAAGGTGCTGCTGCAAGCAAAGTTACAGGACCCCCCCTGAGAGTTGCTTTTCTCAGGCAAAACAGAGCTTTACACTGCTTTCTGGCTGCTAGAGACATGCAGAAAGAGCAAGTGTGGCAGAATGTGTTCCAAAGCAGCTGGAGCTACCACGGGCTCCGGACAGGCTTATTTTCACTTGGAGAACACAGAAAACACACCAAGGTGCTGCTGCAAGCAAAGTTACAGAAGTCCCCCAGAGTGTTGCTTTTCTCGAGAAAAGAGCGCTTTACAGCGCTTTCTGGCTGCTAGAGACATGCAGAAAGAGCAAGTGTGGCAGAATGTGTTCCAAAGCAGCTGGAGCTACCACAGGCTCCGGACAGGCTTATTTTCACTTGGAGAACACAGAAAACACACCAAGGTGCTGCTGCAAGCAAAGTTACAGAAGTCCCCCTGAGTGTTGCTTTTCTCGAGAAAAGAGCGCTTTACAGCGCTTTCTGGCTGCTAGAGACATGCAGAAAGAGCAAGTGTGGCAGAATGTGTTCCAAAGCAGCTGGAGCTACCACGGGCTCCGGACAGGCTTATTTTCACTTGGAGAACACAGAAAACACACCAAGGTGCTGCTGCAAGCAAAGTTACACAAGTCCCCCTGAGTGTTGCTTTTCTCGAGAAAAGAGCGCTTTACAGCGCTTTCTGGCTGCTAGAGACATGCAGAAAGAGCAAGTGTGGCAGAATGTGTTCCAAAGCAGCTGGAGCTACCACGGGCTCCGGACAGGCTTATTTTCACTTGGAGAACACAGAAAACACACCAAGGTGCTGCTGCAAGCAAAGTTACAGAAGTCCCCCTGAGTGTTGCTTTTCTCGAGAAAAGAGCGCTTTACAGCGCTTTCTGGCTGCTAGAGACATGCAGAAACAGCAAGTGTGGCAGAATGTGTTCCAAAGCAGCTGGAGCTACCACGGGCTCCGGACAGGCTTATTTTCACTTGGAGAACACAGAAAACACACCAAGGTGCTGCTGCAAGCAAAGTTACAGAGGTTTCCCAGAGTGTTGCTTTTCTCGAGAAAAGAGCGCTTTACAGCGCTTTCTGGCTGCTAGAGACATGCAGAAAGAGCAAGTGTGGCAGAATGTGTTCCAAAGCAGCTGGAGCTACCACGGGCTCCGGACAGGCTTATTTTCACTTGGAGAACACAGAAAACACACCAAGGTGCTGCTGCAAGCAAAGTTACAGAAGTCCCCCAGAGTGTTGCTTTTCTCGAGAAAAGAGCGCTTTACAGCGCTTTCTGGCTGCTAGAGACATGCAGACAGAGCAAGTGTGGCAGAATGTGTTCCAAAGCAGCTGGAGCTACCACGGGCTCCGGACAGGCTTATTTTCACTTGGAGAACACAGAAAACACACCAAGGTGCTGCGGCAAGCAAAGTTACAGAAGTCCCCCTGAGTGTTGCTTTTCTCGAGAAAAGAGCGCTTTACAGCGCTTTCTGGCTGCTAGAGACATGCAGAAAGAGCAAGTGTGGCAGAATGTGTTCCAAAGCAGCTGGAGCTACCACGGGCTCCGGACAGGCTTATTTTCACTTGGAGAACACAGAAAACACACCAAGGTGCTGCTGCAAGCAAAGTTACAGGACCCCCCTTGAGAGTTGCTTTTCTCAGGCAAAACAGAGCTTTACAGTGCTTTCTGGCTGCTAGAGACATGCAGAAACAGCAAGTGTGGCAGAATGTGTTCCAAAGCAGCTGGAGCTACCACGGGCTCCGGACAGGCTTATTTTCACTTGGAGAACACAGAAAACACCCCAAGGTGCTGCTGCAAGCAAAGTTACAGAAGTCCCCCTGAGTGTTGCTTTTCTCGAGAAAAGAGCGCTTTACAGCGCTTTCTGGCTGCTAGAGACATGCAGAAAGAGCAAGTGTGGCAGAATGTGTTCCAAAGCAGCTGGAGCTACCACAGGCTCCTGACAGGCTTATTTTCACTTGGAGAACACAGAAAACACACCAAGGTGCTGCTGCAAGCAAAGTTACAAAACCCCCCCTGAGAGTTGCTTTTCTCGGGCAAAAGAGAGCTTTACAGCGCTTTCTGGCTGCTAGAGACATGCAGAAAGAGCAAGTGTGGCAGAATGTGTTCCAAAGCAGCTGGAGCTACCACGGGCTCTGGACAGGCTTCTTTTCACTTGGAGAACACAGAAAATACACCAAGGTGCTGCTGCAAGCAAAGTTACAGAGGTTTCCCAGAGTGTTGCTTTTCTCGAGAAAAGAGCGCTTTACAGCGCTTTCTGGCTGCTAGAGACATGCAGAAAGAGCAAGTGTGGCAGAATGTGTTCCAAAGCAGCTGGAGCTACCACGGGCTCCGGACAGGCTTATTTTCACTTGGAGAACACAGAAAACACACCAAGGTGCTGCTGCAAGCAAAGTTACAGAAGTCCCCCAGAGTGTTGCTTTTCTCGAGAAAAGAGCGCTTTACAGCGCTTTCTGGCTGCTAGAGACATGCAGAAAGAGCAAGTGTGGCAGAATGTGTTCCAAAGCAGCTGGAGCTACCACAGGCTCCGGACAGGCTTATTTTCACTTGGAGAACACAGAAAACACACCAAGGTGCTGCTGCAAGCAAAGTTACAGAAGTCCCCCTGAGTGTTGCTTTTCTCGAGAAAAGAGCGCTTTACAGCGCTTTCTGGCTGCTAGAGACATGCAGAAAGAGCAAGTGTGGCAGAATGTGTTCCAAAGCAGCTGGAGCTACCACGGGCTCCGGACAGGCTTATTTTCACTTGGAGAACACAGAAAACACACCAAGGTGCTGCTGCAAGCAAAGTTACAGAAGTCCCCCTGAGTGTTGCTTTTCTCGAGAAAAGAGCGCTTTACAGCGCTTTCTGGCTGCTAGAGACATGCAGAAAGAGCAAGTGTGGCAGAATGTGTTCCAAAGCAGCTGGAGCTACCACGGGCTCCGGACAGGCTTATTTTCACTTGGAGAACACAGAAAACACACCAAGGTGCTGCTGCAAGCAAAGTTACAGAAGTCCCCCTGAGTGTTGCTTTTCTCGAGAAAAGAGCGCTTTACAGCGCTTTCTGGCTGCTAGAGACATGCAGAAACAGCAAGTGTGGCAGAATGTGTTCCAAAGCAGCTGGAGCTACCACGGGCTCCGGACAGGCTTATTTTCACTTGGAGAACACAGAAAACACACCAAGGTGCTGCTGCAAGCAAAGTTACAGAGGTTTCCCAGAGTGTTGCTTTTCTCGAGAAAAGAGCGCTTTACAGCGCTTTCTGGCTGCTAGAGACATGCAGAAAGAGCAAGTGTGGCAGAATGTGTTCCAAAGCAGCTGGAGCTACCACGGGCTCCGGACAGGCTTATTTTCACTTGGAGAACACAGAAAACACACCAAGGTGCTGCTGCAAGCAAAGTTACAGAGGTTTCCCAGAGTGTTGCTTTTCTCGAGAAAAGAGCGCTTTACAGCGCTTTCTGGCTGCTAGAGACATGCAGAAAGAGCAAGTGTGGCAGAATGTGTTCCAAAGCAGCTGGAGCTACCACAGGCTCCGGACAGGCTTATTTTCACTTGGAGAACACAGAAAACACACCAAGGTGCTGCTGCAAGCAAAGTTACAGAAGTCCCCCTGAGAGTTGCTTTTCTCGAGAAAAGTGCGCTTTACAGCGCTTTCTGGCTGCTAGAGACATGCAGAAAGAGCAAGTGTGGCAGAATGTGTTCCAAAGCAGCTGGAGCTACCACGGGCTCCGGACAGGCTTATTTTCACTTGGAGAACACAGAAAACACACCAAGGTGCTGCTGCAAGCAAAGTTACAGAAGTCCCCCAGAGTGTTGCTTTTCTCGAGAAAAGAGCGCTTTACAGCGCTTTCTGGCTGCTAGAGACATGCAGACAGAGCAAGTGTGGCAGAATGTGTTCCAAAGCAGCTGGAGCTACCACGGGCTCCGGACAGGCTTATTTTCACTTGGAGAACACAGAAAACACACCAAGGTGCTGCTGCAAGCAAAGTTACAGAAGTCCCCCAGAGTGTTGCTTTTCTCGAGAAAAGAGCGCTTTACAGCGCTTTCTGGCTGCTAGAGACATGCAGACAGAGCAAGTGTGGCAGAATGTGTTCCAAAGCAGCTGGAGCTACCACGGGCTCCGGACAGGCTTATTTTCACTTGGAGAACACAGAAAACACACCAAGGTGCTGCTGCAAGCAAAGTTACAGAGGTTTCCCAGAGTGTTGCTTTTCTCGAGAAAAGAGCGCTTTCCAGCGCTTTCTGGCTGCTAGAGACATGCAGAAAGAGCAAGTGTGGCAGAATGTGTTCCAAAGCAGCTGGAGCTACCACGGGCTCCGGACAGGCTTATTTTCACTTGGAGAACACAGAAAACACACCAAGGTGCTGCTGCAAGCAAAGTTACAGAAGTCCCCCTGAGTGTTGCTTTTCTCGAGAAAAGAGCGCTTTACAGCGCTTTCTGGCTGCTAGAGACATGCAGAAAGAGCAAGTGTGGCAGAATGTGTTCCAAAGCAGCTGGAGCTACCACGGGCTCCGGACAGGCTTATTTTCACTTGGAGAACACAGAAAACACACCAAGGTGCTGCTGCAAGCAAAGTTACAGGACCCCCCCTGAGAGTTGCTTTTCTCAGGCAAAACAGAGCTTTACAGTGCTTTCTGGCTGCTAGAGACATGCAGAAACAGCAAGTGTGGCAGAATGTGTTCCAAAGCAGCTGGAGCTACCACGGGCTCCGGACAGGCTTATTTTCACTTGGAGAACACAGAAAACACCCCAAGGTGCTGCTGCAAGCAAAGTTACAGAAGTCCCCCTGAGTGTTGCTTTTCTCGAGAAAAGAGCGCTTTACAGCGCTTTCTGGCTGCTAGAGACATGCAGAAAGAGCAAGTGTGGCAGAATGTGTTCCAAAGCAGCTGGAGCTACCACAGGCTCCTGACAGGCTTATTTTCACTTGGAGAACACAGAAAACACACCAAGGTGCTGCTGCAAGCAAAGTTACAAAACCCCCCCTGAGAGTTGCTTTTCTCGGGCAAAAGAGCGCTTTACAGCGCTTTCTGGCTGCTAGAGACATGCAGAAAGAGCAAGTGTGGCAGAATGTGTTCCAAAGCAGCTGGAGCTACCACGGGCTCCGGACAGGCTTATTTTCACTTGAAAACACAGAAAACACACCAAGGTGCTGCTGCAAGCAAACTTATCGAACCCCCCCTGAGAGGCCCGAAGCTCTGTGTGCAGAGTTGCTTTTCTCGGGCAAAAAAGAGCTTTACAGCGCTTTCTGGCTGCTAGAGACACGCAGAAACAGCAAGTGTGGCAGAATGTGTTCCAAAGCAGCTGGAGCTACCACGGGCTCCGGACAGGCTTATTTTCACTTGGAGAACACAGAAAACACCCCAAGGTGCTGCTGCAAGCAAAGTTACAGAACCCCCCCTGAGAGTTGCTTTTCTCGGGCAAAAGAGAGCTTTACAGCGCTTTCTCGCTGCTAGAGATACGCACAAACAGCAAGAGTGGCAGAATGTGTTCCAAAGCAGCTGGAGCTACCACAGGCTCCGGACAGGCTTATTTTCACTTGGAGAACACAGAAAACACACCAAGGTGCTGCTGCAAGCAAAGTTACAGAAGTCCCCCAGAGTGTTGCTTTTCTCGAGAAAAGAGCGCTTTACAGCGCTTTCTGGCTGCTAGAGACATGCAGAAAGAGCAAGTGTGGCAGAATGTGTTCCAAAGCAGCTGGAGCTACCACGGGCTCCGGACAGGCTTATTTTCACTTGGAGAACACAGAAAACACACCAAGGTGCTGCTGCAAGCAAAGTTACAGAAGTCCCCCAGAGTGTTGCTTTTCTCGAGAAAAGAGCGCTTTACAGCGCTTTCTGGCTGCTAGAGACATGCAGAAAGAGCAAGTGTGGCGCAATGTGTTCCAAAGCAGCTGGAGCTACCACGGGCTCCGGACAGGCTTATTTTCACTTGGAGAACACAGAAAACACACCAAGGTGCTGCGGCAAGCAAAGTTACAGAAGTCCCCCTGAGTGTTGCTTTTCTCGAGAAAAGAGCGCTTTACAGCGCTTTCTGGCTGCTAGAGACATGCAGAAAGAGCAAGTGTGGCAGAATGTGTTCCAAAGCAGCTGGAGCTACCACGGGCTCCGGACAGGCTTATTTTCACTTGGAGAACACAGAAAACACACCAAGGTGCTGCTGCAAGCAAAGTTACAGGACCCCCCCTGAGAGTTGCTTTTCTCAGGTAAAACAGAGCTTTACAGTGCTTTCTGGCTGCTAGAGACATGCAGACAGAGCAAGTGTGGCAGAATGTGTTCCAAAGCAGCTGGAGCTACCACGGGCTCCGGACAGGCTTATTTTCACTTGGAGAACACAGAAAACACCCCAAGGTGCTGCTGCAAGCAAAGTTACAGAAGTCCCCCTGAGTGTTGCTTTTCTCGAGAAAAGAGCGCTTTACAGCGCTTTCTGGCTGCTAGAGACATGCAGAAAGAGCAAGTGTGGCAGAATGTGTTCCAAAGCAGCTGGAGCTACCACAGGCTCCTGACAGGCTTATTTTCACTTGGAGAACACAGAAAACACACCAAGGTGCTGCTGCAAGCAAAGTTACAAAACCCCCCCTGAGAGTTGCTTTTCTCGGGCAAAAGAGAGCTTTACAGCGCTTTCTGGCTGCTAGAGACATGCAGAAAGAGCAAGTGTGGCAGAATGTGTTCCAAAGCAGCTGGAGCTACCACGGGCTCCGGACAGGCTTATTTTCACTTGGAGAACACAGAAAACACACCAAGGTGCTGCTGCAAGCAAAGTTACAGAGGTTTCCCAGAGTGTTGCTTTTCTCGAGAAAAGAGCGCTTTACAGCGCTTTCTGGCTGCTAGAGACATGCAGAAAGAGCAAGTGTGGCAGAATGTGTTCCAAAGCAGCTGGAGCTACCACGGGCTCCCCACAGGCTTATTTTCACTTGGAGAACACAGAAAACACACCAAGGTGTTGCTGCAAGCAAAGTTACAGAGGTTTCCCAGAGTGTTGCTTTTCTCGAGAAAAGAGCGCTTTACAGCGCTTTCTGGCTGCTAGAGACATGCAGAAAGAGCAAGTGTGGCAGAATGTGTTCCAAAGCAGCTGGAGCTACCACGGGCTCCGGACAGGCTTATTTTCACTTGGAGAACACAGAAAACACACCAAGGTGCTGCTGCAAGCAAAGTTACACAAGTCCCCCTGAGTGTTGCTTTTCTCGAGAAAAGAGCGCTTTACAGCGCTTTCTGGCTGCTAGAGACATGCAGAAAGAGCAAGTGTGGCAGAATGTGTTCCAAAGCAGCTGGAGCTACCACGGGCTCCGGACAGGCTTATTTTCACTTGGAGAACACAGAAAACACACCAAGGTGCTGCTGCAAGCAAAGTTACAGAAGTCCCCCTGAGTGTTGCTTTTCTCGAGAAAAGAGCGCTTTACAGCGCTTTCTGGCTGCTAGAGACATGCAGAAAGAGCAAGTGTGGCAGAATGTGTTCCAAAGCAGCTGGAGCTACCACGGGCTCCGGACAGGCTTATTTTCACTTGGAGAACACAGAAAACACACCAAGGTGCTGCTGCAAGCAAAGTTACAGAGGTTTCCCAGAGTGTTGCTTTTCTCGAGAAAAGAGCGCTTTACAGCGCTTTCTGGCTGCTAGAGACATGCAGAAAGAGCAAGTGTGGCAGAATGTGTTCCAAAGCAGCTGGAGCTACCACGGGCTCCGGACAGGCTTATTTTCACTTGGAGAACACAGAAAACACACCAAGGTGCTGCTGCAAGCAAAGTTACAGAAGTCCCCCAGAGTGTTGCTTTTCTCGAGAAAAGAGCGCTTTACAGCGCTTTCTGGCTGCTAGAGACATGCAGACAGAGCAAGTGTGGCAGAATGTGTTCCAAAGCAGCTGGAGCTACCACGGGCTCCGGACAGGCTTATTTTCACTTGGAGAACACAGAAAACACACCAAGGTGCTGCGGCAAGCAAAGTTACAGAAGTCCCCCAGAGTGTTGCTTTTCTCGAGAAAAGAGCGCTTTACAGCGCTTTCTGGCTGCTAGAGACATGCAGAAAGAGCAAGTGTGGCAGAATGTGTTCCAAAGCAGCTGGAGCTACCACGGGCTCCGGACAGGCTTATTTTCACTTGGAGAACACAGAAAACACACCAAGGTGCTGCTGCAAGCAAAGTTACAGGACCCCCCTTGAGAGTTGCTTTTCTCGGGCAAAAGAGAGCTTTACAGTGCTTTCTGGCTGCTAGAGACATGCAGAAACAGCAAGTGTGGCAGAATGTGTTCCAAAGCAGCTGGAGCTACCACGGGCTCCGGACAGGCTTATTTTCACTTGGAGAACACAGAAAACACCCCAAGGTGCTGCTGCAAGCAAAGTTACAGAAGTCCCCCTGAGTGTTGCTTTTCTCGAGAAAAGAGCGCTTTACAGCGCTTTCTGGCTGCTAGAGACATGCAGAAAGAGCAAGTGTGGCAGAATGTGTTCCAAAGCAGCTGGAGCTACCACAGGCTCCTGACAGGCTTATTTTCACTTGGAGAACACAGAAAACACACCAAGGTGCTGCTGCAAGCAAAGTTACAAAACCCCCCCTGAGAGTTGCTTTTCTCGGGCAAAAGAGAGCTTTACAGCGCTTTCTGGCTGCTAGAGACATGCAGAAAGAGCAAGTGTGGCAGAATGTGTTCCAAAGCAGCTGGAGCTACCACGGGCTCTGGACAGGCTTCTTTTCACTTGGAGAACACAGAAAACACACCAAGGTGCTGCTGCAAGCAAAGTTACAGAGGTTTCCCAGAGTGTTGCTTTTCTCGAGAAAAGAGCGCTTTACAGCGCTTTCTGGCTGCTAGAGACATGCAGAAAGAGCAAGTGTGGCAGAATGTGTTCCAAAGCAGCTGGAGCTACCACGGGCTCCGGACAGGCTTATTTTCACTTGGAGAACACAGAAAACACACCAAGGTGCTGCTGCAAGCAAAGTTACAGAAGTCCCCCAGAGTGTTGCTTTTCTCGAGAAAAGAGCGCTTTACAGCGCTTTCTGGCTGCTAGAGACATGCAGAAAGAGCAAGTGTGGCAGAATGTGTTCCAAAGCAGCTGGAGCTACCACAGGCTCCGGACAGGCTTATTTTCACTTGGAGAACACAGAAAACACACCAAGGTGCTGCTGCAAGCAAAGTTACAGAAGTCCCCCTGAGTGTTGCTTTTCTCGAGAAAAGAGCGCTTTACAGCGCTTTCTGGCTGCTAGAGACATGCAGAAAGAGCAAGTGTGGCAGAATGTGTTCCAAAGCAGCTGGAGCTACCACGGGCTCCGGACAGGCTTATTTTCACTTGGAGAACACAGAAAACACACCAAGGTGCTGCTGCAAGCAAAGTTACAGAAGTCCCCCTGAGTGTTGCTTTTCTCGAGAAAAGAGCGCTTTACAGCGCTTTCTGGCTGCTAGAGACATGCAGAAAGAGCAAGTGTGGCAGAATGTGTTCCAAAGCAGCTGGAGCTACCACGGGCTCCGGACAGGCTTATTTTCACTTGGAGAACACAGAAAACACACCAAGGTGCTGCTGCAAGCAAAGTTACAGAAGTCCCCCTGAGTGTTGCTTTTCTCGAGAAAAGAGCGCTTTACAGCGCTTTCTGGCTGCTAGAGACATGCAGAAACAGCAAGTGTGGCAGAATGTGTTCCAAAGCAGCTGGAGCTACCACGGGCTCCGGACAGGCTTATTTTCACTTGGAGAACACAGAAAACACACCAAGGTGCTGCTGCAAGCAAAGTTACAGAAGTCCCCCTGAGTGTTGCTTTTCTCGAGAAAAGAGCGCTTTACAGCGCTTTCTGGCTGCTAGAGACATGCAGAAAGAGCAAGTGTGGCAGAATGTGTTCCAAAGCAGCTGGAGCTACCACGGGCTCCGGACAGGCTTATTTTCACTTGGAGAACACAGAAAACACACCAAGGTGCTGCTGCAAGCAAAGTTACAGAGGTTTCCCAGAGTGTTGCTTTTCTCGAGAAAAGAGCGCTTTACAGCGCTTTCTGGCTGCTAGAGACATGCAGAAAGAGCAAGTGTGGCAGAATGTGTTCCAAAGCAGCTGGAGCTACCACGGGCTCCGGACAGGCTTATTTTCACTTGGAGAACACAGAAAACACACCAAGGTGCTGCTGCAAGCAAAGTTACAGAGGTTTCCCAGAGTGTTGCTTTTCTCGAGAAAAGAGCGCTTTACAGCGCTTTCTGGCTGCTAGAGACATGCAGAAAGAGCAAGTGTGGCAGAATGTGTTCCAAAGCAGCTGGAGCTACCACAGGCTCCGGACAGGCTTATTTTCACTTGGAGAACACAGAAAACACACCAAGGTGCTGCTGCAAGCAAAGTTACAGAAGTCCCCCTGAGAGTTGCTTTTCTCGAGAAAAGTGCGCTTTACAGCGCTTTCTGGCTGCTAGAGACATGCAGAAAGAGCAAGTGTGGCAGAATGTGTTCCAAAGCAGCTGGAGCTACCACGGGCTCCGGACAGGCTTATTTTCACTTGGAGAACACAGAAAACACACCAAGGTGCTGCTGCAAGCAAAGTTACAGAAGTCCCCCAGAGTGTTGCTTTTCTCGAGAAAAGAGCGCTTTACAGCGCTTTCTGGCTGCTAGAGACATGCAGACAGAGCAAGTGTGGCAGAATGTGTTCCAAAGCAGCTGGAGCTACCACGGGCTCCGGACAGGCTTATTTTCACTTGGAGAACACAGAAAACACACCAAGGTGCTGCTGCAAGCAAAGTTACAAAACCCCCCCTGAGAGTTGCTTTTCTCGGGCAAAAGAGCGCTTTACAGCGCTTTCTGGCTGCTAGAGACATGCAGAAAGAGCAAGTGTGGCAGAATGTGTTCCAAAGCAGCTGGAGCTACCACGGGCTCCGGACAGGCTTATTTTCACTTGAAAACACAGAAAACACACCAAGGTGCTGCTGCAAGCAAACTTATCGAACCCCCCCTGAGAGGCCCGAAGCTCTGTGTGCAGAGTTGCTTTTCTCGGGCAAAAAAGAGCTTTACAGCGCTTTCTGGCTGCTAGAGACACGCAGAAACAGCAAGTGTGGCAGAATGTGTTCCAAAGCAGCTGGAGCTACCACGGGCTCCGGACAGGCTTATTTTCACTTGGAGAACACAGAAAACACCCCAAGGTGCTGCTGCAAGCAAAGTTACAGAACCCCCCCTGAGAGTTGCTTTTCTCGGGCAAAAGAGAGCTTTACAGCGCTTTCTCGCTGCTAGAGATACGCACAAACAGCAAGAGTGGCAGAATGTGTTCCAAAGCAGCTGGAGCTACCACAGGCTCCGGACAGGCTTATTTTCACTTGGAGAACACAGAAAACACACCAAGGTGCTGCTGCAAGCAAAGTTACAGAAGTCCCCCAGAGTGTTGCTTTTCTCGAGAAAAGAGCGCTTTACAGCGCTTTCTGGCTGCTAGAGACATGCAGAAAGAGCAAGTGTGGCAGAATGTGTTCCAAAGCAGCTGGAGCTACCACGGGCTCCGGACAGGCTTATTTTCACTTGGAGAACACAGAAAACACACCAAGGTGCTGCTGCAAGCAAAGTTACAGAAGTCCCCCAGAGTGTTGCTTTTCTCGAGAAAAGAGCGCTTTACAGCGCTTTCTGGCTGCTAGAGACATGCAGAAAGAGCAAGTGTGGCGCAATGTGTTCCAAAGCAGCTGGAGCTACCACGGGCTCCCCACAGGCTTATTTTCACTTGGAGAACACAGAAAACACACCAAGGTGCTGCGGCAAGCAAAGTTACAGAAGTCCCCCTGAGTGTTGCTTTTCTCGAGAAAAGAGCGCTTTACAGCGCTTTCTGGCTGCTAGAGACATGCAGAAAGAGCAAGTGTGGCAGAATGTGTTCCAAAGCAGCTGGAGCTACCACGGGCTCCGGACAGGCTTATTTTCACTTGGAGAACACAGAAAACACACCAAGGTGCTGCTGCAAGCAAAGTTACAGGACCCCCCCTGAGAGTTGCTTTTCTCAGGTAAAACAGAGCTTTACAGTGCTTTCTGGCTGCTAGAGACATGCAGACAGAGCAAGTGTGGCAGAATGTGTTCCAAAGCAGCTGGAGCTACCACGGGCTCCGGACAGGCTTATTTTCACTTGGAGAACACAGAAAACACCCCAAGGTGCTGCTGCAAGCAAAGTTACAGAAGTCCCCCTGAGTGTTGCTTTTCTCGAGAAAAGAGCGCTTTACAGCGCTTTCTGGCTGCTAGAGACATGCAGAAAGAGCAAGTGTGGCAGAATGTGTTCCAAAGCAGCTGGAGCTACCACAGGCTCCTGACAGGCTTATTTTCACTTGGAGAACACAGAAAACACACCAAGGTGCTGCTGCAAGCAAAGTTACAAAACCCCCCCTGAGAGTTGCTTTTCTCGGGCAAAAGAGAGCTTTACAGCGCTTTCTGGCTGCTAGAGACATGCAGAAAGAGCAAGTGTGGCAGAATGTGTTCCAAAGCAGCTGGAGCTACCACGGGCTCCGGACAGGCTTATTTTCACTTGGAGAACACAGAAAACACACCAAGGTGCTGCTGCAAGCAAAGTTACAGAGGTTTCCCAGAGTGTTGCTTTTCTCGAGAAAAGAGCGCTTTACAGCGCTTTCTGGCTGCTAGAGACATGCAGAAAGAGCAAGTGTGGCAGAATGTGTTCCAAAGCAGCTGGAGCTACCACGGGCTCCCCACAGGCTTATTTTCACTTGGAGAACACAGAAAACACACCAAGGTGCTGCTGCAAGCAAAGTTACACAAGTCCCCCTGAGTGTTGCTTTTCTCGAGAAAAGAGCGCTTTACAGCGCTTTCTGGCTGCTAGAGACATGCAGAAAGAGCAAGTGTGGCAGAATGTGTTCCAAAGCAGCTGGAGCTACCACGGGCTCCGGACAGGCTTATTTTCACTTGGAGAACACAGAAAACACACCAAGGTGCTGCTGCAAGCAAAGTTACAGAAGTCCCCCAGAGTGTTGCTTTTCTCGAGAAAAGAGCGCTTTACAGCGCTTTCTGGCTGCTAGAGACATGCAGAAAGAGCAAGTGTGGCAGAATGTGTTCCAAAGCAGCTGGAGCTACCACGGGCTCCGGACAGGCTTATTTTCACTTGGAGAACACAGAAAACACACCAAGGTGCTGCTGCAAGCAAAGTTACAGAAGTCCCCCAGAGTGTTGCTTTTCTCGAGAAAAGAGCGCTTTACAGCGCTTTCTGGCTGCTAGAGACATGCAGACAGAGCAAGTGTGGCAGAATGTGTTCCAAAGCAGCTGGAGCTACCACGGGCTCCGGACAGGCTTATTTTCACTTGGAGAACACAGAAAACACACCAAGGTGCTGCGGCAAGCAAAGTTACAGAAGTCCCCCTGAGTGTTGCTTTTCTCGAGAAAAGAGCGCTTTACAGCGCTTTCTGGCTGCTAGAGACATGCAGAAAGAGCAAGTGTGGCAGAATGTGTTCCAAAGCAGCTGGAGCTACCACGGGCTCCGGACAGGCTTATTTTCACTTGGAGAACACAGAAAACACACCAAGGTGCTGCTGCAAGCAAAGTTACAGGACCCCCCTTGAGAGTTGCTTTTCTCGGGCAAAAGAGAGCTTTACAGTGCTTTCTGGCTGCTAGAGACATGCAGAAACAGCAAGTGTGGCAGAATGTGTTCCAAAGCAGCTGGAGCTACCACGGGCTCCGGACAGGCTTATTTTCACTTGGAGAACACAGAAAACACCCCAAGGTGCTGCTGCAAGCAAAGTTACAGAAGTCCCCCTGAGTGTTGCTTTTCTCGAGAAAAGAGCGCTTTACAGCGCTTTCTGGCTGCTAGAGACATGCAGAAAGAGCAAGTGTGGCAGAATGTGTTCCAAAGCAGCTGGAGCTACCACAGGCTCCTGACAGGCTTATTTTCACTTGGAGAACACAGAAAACACACCAAGGTGCTGCTGCAAGCAAAGTTACAAAACCCCCCTGAGAGTTGCTTTTCTCGGGCAAAAGAGAGCTTTACAGCGCTTTCTGGCTGCTAGAGACATGCAGAAAGAGCAAGTGTGGCAGAATGTGTTCCAAAGCAGCTGGAGCTACCACGGGCTCTGGACAGGCTTCTTTTCACTTGGAGAACACAGAAAACACACCAAGGTGCTGCTGCAAGCAAAGTTACAGAGGTTTCCCAGAGTGTTGCTTTTCTCGAGAAAAGAGCGCTTTACAGCGCTTTCTGGCTGCTAGAGACATGCAGAAAGAGCAAGTGTGGCAGAATGTGTTCCAAAGCAGCTGGAGCTACCACGGGCTCCGGACAGGCTTATTTTCACTTGGAGAACACAGAAAACACACCAAGGTGCTGCTGCAAGCAAAGTTACAGAAGTCCCCCAGAGTGTTGCTTTTCTCGAGAAAAGAGCGCTTTACAGCGCTTTCTGGCTGCTAGAGACATGCAGAAAGAGCAAGTGTGGCAGAATGTGTTCCAAAGCAGCTGGAGCTACCACAGGCTCCGGACAGGCTTATTTTCACTTGGAGAACACAGAAAACACACCAAGGTGCTGCTGCAAGCAAAGTTACAGAAGTCCCCCTGAGTGTTGCTTTTCTCGAGAAAAGAGCGCTTTACAGCGCTTTCTGGCTGCTAGAGACATGCAGAAAGAGCAAGTGTGGCAGAATGTGTTCCAAAGCAGCTGGAGCTACCACGGGCTCCGGACAGGCTTATTTTCACTTGGAGAACACAGAAAACACACCAAGGTGCTGCTGCAAGCAAAGTTACAGAAGTCCCCCTGAGTGTTGCTTTTCTCGAGAAAAGAGCGCTTTACAGCGCTTTCTGGCTGCTAGAGACATGCAGAAAGAGCAAGTGTGGCAGAATGTGTTCCAAAGCAGCTGGAGCTACCACGGGCTCCGGACAGGCTTATTTTCACTTGGAGAACACAGAAAACACACCAAGGTGCTGCTGCAAGCAAAGTTACAGAAGTCCCCCTGAGTGTTGCTTTTCTCGAGAAAAGAGCGCTTTACAGCGCTTTCTGGCTGCTAGAGACATGCAGAAACAGCAAGTGTGGCAGAATGTGTTCCAAAGCAGCTGGAGCTACCACGGGCTCCGGACAGGCTTATTTTCACTTGGAGAACACAGAAAACACACCAAGGTGCTGCTGCAAGCAAAGTTACAGAGGTTTCCCAGAGTGTTGCTTTTCTCGAGAAAAGAGCGCTTTACAGCGCTTTCTGGCTGCTAGAGACATGCAGAAAGAGCAAGTGTGGCAGAATGTGTTCCAAAGCAGCTGGAGCTACCACGGGCTCCGGACAGGCTTATTTTCACTTGGAGAACACAGAAAACACACCAAGGTGCTGCTGCAAGCAAAGTTACAGAGGTTTCCCAGAGTGTTGCTTTTCTCGAGAAAAGAGCGCTTTACAGCGCTTTCTGGCTGCTAGAGACATGCAGAAAGAGCAAGTGTGGCAGAATGTGTTCCAAAGCAGCTGGAGCTACCACAGGCTCCGGACAGGCTTATTTTCACTTGGAGAACACAGAAAACACACCAAGGTGCTGCTGCAAGCAAAGTTACAGAAGTCCCCCTGAGAGTTGCTTTTCTCGAGAAAAGTGCGCTTTACAGCGCTTTCTGGCTGCTAGAGACATGCAGAAAGAGCAAGTGTGGCAGAATGTGTTCCAAAGCAGCTGGAGCTACCACGGGCTCCGGACAGGCTTATTTTCACTTGGAGAACACAGAAAACACACCAAGGTGCTGCTGCAAGCAAAGTTACAGAAGTCCCCCAGAGTGTTGCTTTTCTCGAGAAAAGAGCGCTTTACAGCGCTTTCTGGCTGCTAGAGACATGCAGACAGAGCAAGTGTGGCAGAATGTGTTCCAAAGCAGCTGGAGCTACCACGGGCTCCGGACAGGCTTATTTTCACTTGGAGAACACAGAAAACACACCAAGGTGCTGCTGCAAGCAAAGTTACAGAAGTCCCCCTGAGTGTTGCTTTTCTCGAGAAAAGAGCGCTTTACAGCGCTTTCTGGCTGCTAGAGACATGCAGACAGAGCAAGTGTGGCAGAATGTGTTCCAAAGCAGCTGGAGCTACCACGGGCTCCGGACAGGCTTATTTTCACTTGGAGAACACAGAAAACACACCAAGGTGCTGCTGCAAGCAAAGTTACAGAGGTTTCCCAGAGTGTTGCTTTTCTCGAGAAAAGAGCGCTTTCCAGCGCTTTCTGGCTGCTAGAGACATGCAGAAAGAGCAAGTGTGGCAGAATGTGTTCCAAAGCAGCTGGAGCTACCACGGGCTCCGGACAGGCTTATTTTCACTTGGAGAACACAGAAAACACACCAAGGTGCTGCTGCAAGCAAAGTTACAGAAGTCCCCCTGAGTGTTGCTTTTCTCGAGAAAAGAGCGCTTTACAGCGCTTTCTGGCTGCTAGAGACATGCAGAAAGAGCAAGTGTGGCAGAATGTGTTCCAAAGCAGCTGGAGCTACCACGGGCTCCGGACAGGCTTATTTTCACTTGGAGAACACAGAAAACACACCAAGGTGCTGCTGCAAGCAAAGTTACAGGACCCCCCCTGAGAGTTGCTTTTCTCAGGCAAAACAGAGCTTTACAGTGCTTTCTGGCTGCTAGAGACATGCAGAAACAGCAAGTGTGGCAGAATGTGTTCCAAAGCAGCTGGAGCTACCACGGGCTCCGGACAGGCTTATTTTCACTTGGAGAACACAGAAAACACCCCAAGGTGCTGCTGCAAGCAAAGTTACAGAAGTCCCCCTGAGTGTTGCTTTTCTCGAGAAAAGAGCGCTTTACAGCGCTTTCTGGCTGCTAGAGACATGCAGAAAGAGCAAGTGTGGCAGAATGTGTTCCAAAGCAGCTGGAGCTACCACAGGCTCCTGACAGGCTTATTTTCACTTGGAGAACACAGAAAACACACCAAGGTGCTGCTGCAAGCAAAGTTACAAAACCCCCCCTGAGAGTTGCTTTTCTCGGGCAAAAGAGAGCTTTACAGCGCTTTCTGGCTGCTAGAGACATGCAGAAAGAGCAAGTGTGGCAGAATGTGTTCCAAAGCAGCTGGAGCTACCACGGGCTCCGGACAGGCTTATTTTCACTTGAAAACACAGAAAACACACCAAGGTGCTGCTGCAAGCAAACTTATCGAACCCCCCCTGAGAGGCCCGAAGCTCTGTGTGCAGAGTTGCTTTTCTCGGGCAAAAAAGAGCTTTACAGCGCTTTCTGGCTGCTAGAGACACGCAGAAACAGCAAGTGTGGCAGAATGTGTTCCAAAGCAGCTGGAGCTACCACGGGCTCCGGACAGGCTTATTTTCACTTGGAGAACACAGAAAACACCCCAAGGTGCTGCTGCAAGCAAAGTTACAGAACCCCCCCTGAGAGTTGCTTTTCTCGGGCAAAAGAGAGCTTTACAGCGCTTTCTCGCTGCTAGAGATACGCACAAACAGCAAGAGTGGCAGAATGTGTTCCAAAGCAGCTGGAGCTACCACAGGCTCCGGACAGGCTTATTTTCACTTGGAGAACACAGAAAACACACCAAGGTGCTGCTGCAAGCAAAGTTACAGAAGTCCCCCAGAGTGTTGCTTTTCTCGAGAAAAGAGCGCTTTACAGCGCTTTCTGGCTGCTAGAGACATGCAGAAAGAGCAAGTGTGGCAGAATGTGTTCCAAAGCAGCTGGAGCTACCACGGGCTCCGGACAGGCTTATTTTCACTTGGAGAACACAGAAAACACACCAAGGTGCTGCTGCAAGCAAAGTTACAGAAGTCCCCCAGAGTGTTGCTTTTCTCGAGAAAAGAGCGCTTTACAGCGCTTTCTGGCTGCTAGAGACATGCAGAAAGAGCAAGTGTGGCGCAATGTGTTCCAAAGCAGCTGGAGCTACCACGGGCTCCGGACAGGCTTATTTTCACTTGGAGAACACAGAAAACACACCAAGGTGCTGCTGCAAGCAAAGTTACAGAAGTCCCCCTGAGTGTTGCTTTTCTCGAGAAAAGAGCGCTTTACAGCGCTTTCTGGCTGCTAGAGACATGCAGAAAGAGCAAGTGTGGCAGAATGTGTTCCAAAGCAGCTGGAGCTACCACGGGCTCCGGACAGGCTTATTTTCACTTGGAGAACACAGAAAACACACCAAGGTGCTGCTGCAAGCAAAGTTACAGGACCCCCCCTGAGAGTTGCTTTTCTCAGGCAAAACAGAGCTTTACAGTGCTTTCTGGCTGCTAGAGACATGCAGAAACAGCAAGTGTGGCAGAATGTGTTCCAAAGCAGCTGGAGCTACCACGGGCTCCGGACAGGCTTATTTTCACTTGGAGAACACAGAAAACACCCCAAGGTGCTGCTGCAAGCAAAGTTACAGAAGTCCCCCTGAGTGTTGCTTTTCTCGAGAAAAGAGCGCTTTACAGCGCTTTCTGGCTGCTAGAGACATGCAGAAAGAGCAAGTGTGGCAGAATGTGTTCCAAAGCAGCTGGAGCTACCACAGGCTCCTGACAGGCTTATTTTCACTTGGAGAACACAGAAAACACACCAAGGTGCTGCTGCAAGCAAAGTTACAAAACCCCCCCTGAGAGTTGCTTTTCTCGGGCAAAAGAGAGCTTTACAGCGCTTTCTGGCTGCTAGAGACATGCAGAAAGAGCAAGTGTGGCAGAATGTGTTCCAAAGCAGCTGGAGCTACCACGGGCTCCGGACAGGCTTATTTTCACTTGGAGAACACAGAAAACACACCAAGGTGCTGCTGCAAGCAAAGTTACAGAGGTTTCCCAGAGTGTTGCTTTTCTCGAGAAAAGAGCGCTTTACAGCGCTTTCTGGCTGCTAGAGACATGCAGAAAGAGCAAGTGTGGCAGAATGTGTTCCAAAGCAGCTGGAGCTACCACGGGCTCCGGACAGGCTTATTTTCACTTGGAGAACACAGAAAACACACCAAGGTGCTGCTGCAAGCAAAGTTACAGAAGTCCCCCAGAGTGTTGCTTTTCTCGAGAAAAGAGCGCTTTACAGCGCTTTCTGGCTGCTAGAGACATGCAGAAAGAGCAAGTGTGGCAGAATGTGTTCCAAAGCAGCTGGAGCTACCACAGGCTCCGGACAGGCTTATTTTCACTTGGAGAACACAGAAAACACACCAAGGTGCTGCTGCAAGCAAAGTTACAGAAGTCCCCCTGAGTGTTGCTTTTCTCGAGAAAAGAGCGCTTTACAGCGCTTTCTGGCTGCTAGAGACATGCAGAAAGAGCAAGTGTGGCAGAATGTGTTCCAAAGCAGCTGGAGCTACCACGGGCTCCGGACAGGCTTATTTTCACTTGGAGAACACAGAAAACACACCAAGGTGCTGCTGCAAGCAAAGTTACAGAAGTCCCCCTGAGTGTTGCTTTTCTCGAGAAAAGAGCGCTTTACAGCGCTTTCTGGCTGCTAGAGACATGCAGAAAGAGCAAGTGTGGCAGAATGTGTTCCAAAGCAGCTGGAGCTACCACGGGCTCCGGACAGGCTTATTTTCACTTGGAGAACACAGAAAACACACCAAGGTGCTGCTGCAAGCAAAGTTACAGAAGTCCCCCTGAGTGTTGCTTTTCTCGAGAAAAGAGCGCTTTACAGCGCTTTCTGGCTGCTAGAGACATGCAGAAACAGCAAGTGTGGCAGAATGTGTTCCAAAGCAGCTGGAGCTACCACGGGCTCCGGACAGGCTTATTTTCACTTGGAGAACACAGAAAACACACCAAGGTGCTGCTGCAAGCAAAGTTACAGAGGTTTCCCAGAGTGTTGCTTTTCTCGAGAAAAGAGCGCTTTACAGCGCTTTCTGGCTGCTAGAGACATGCAGAAAGAGCAAGTGTGGCAGAATGTGTTCCAAAGCAGCTGGAGCTACCACGGGCTCCGGACAGGCTTATTTTCACTTGGAGAACACAGAAAACACACCAAGGTGCTGCTGCAAGCAAAGTTACAGAGGTTTCCCAGAGTGTTGCTTTTCTCGAGAAAAGAGCGCTTTACAGCGCTTTCTGGCTGCTAGAGACATGCAGAAAGAGCAAGTGTGGCAGAATGTGTTCCAAAGCAGCTGGAGCTACCACAGGCTCCGGACAGGCTTATTTTCACTTGGAGAACACAGAAAACACACCAAGGTGCTGCTGCAAGCAAAGTTACAGAAGTCCCCCTGAGAGTTGCTTTTCTCGAGAAAAGAGCGCTTTACAGCGCTTTCTGGCTGCTAGAGACATGCAGAAAGAGCAAGTGTGGCAGAATGTGTTCCAAAGCAGCTGGAGCTACCACGGGCTCCGGACAGGCTTATTTTCACTTGGAGAACACAGAAAACACACCAAGGTGCTGCTGCAAGCAAAGTTACAGAAGTCCCCCAGAGTGTTGCTTTTCTCGAGAAAAGAGCGCTTTACAGCGCTTTCTGGCTGCTAGAGACATGCAGACAGAGCAAGTGTGGCAGAATGTGTTCCAAAGCAGCTGGAGCTACCACGGGCTCCGGACAGGCTTATTTTCACTTGGAGAACACAGAAAACACACCAAGGTGCTGCTGCAAGCAAAGTTACAGAAGTCCCCCTGAGTGTTGCTTTTCTCGAGAAAAGAGCGCTTTACAGCGCTTTCTGGCTGCTAGAGACATGCAGACAGAGCAAGTGTGGCAGAATGTGTTCCAAAGCAGCTGGAGCTACCACGGGCTCCGGACAGGCTTATTTTCACTTGGAGAACACAGAAAACACACCAAGGTGCTGCTGCAAGCAAAGTTACAGAGGTTTCCCAGAGTGTTGCTTTTCTCGAGAAAAGAGCGCTTTCCAGCGCTTTCTGGCTGCTAGAGACATGCAGAAAGAGCAAGTGTGGCAGAATGTGTTCCAAAGCAGCTGGAGCTACCACGGGCTCCGGACAGGCTTATTTTCACTTGGAGAACACAGAAAACACACCAAGGTGCTGCTGCAAGCAAAGTTACAGAAGTCCCCCTGAGTGTTGCTTTTCTCGAGAAAAGAGCGCTTTACAGCGCTTTCTGGCTGCTAGAGACATGCAGAAAGAGCAAGTGTGGCAGAATGTGTTCCAAAGCAGCTGGAGCTACCACGGGCTCCGGACAGGCTTATTTTCACTTGGAGAACACAGAAAACACACCAAGGTGCTGCTGCAAGCAAAGTTACAGGACCCCCCCTGAGAGTTGCTTTTCTCAGGCAAAACAGAGCTTTACAGTGCTTTCTGGCTGCTAGAGACATGCAGAAACAGCAAGTGTGGCAGAATGTGTTCCAAAGCAGCTGGAGCTACCACGGGCTCCGGACAGGCTTATTTTCACTTGGAGAACACAGAAAACACCCCAAGGTGCTGCTGCAAGCAAAGTTACAGAAGTCCCCCTGAGTGTTGCTTTTCTCGAGAAAAGAGCGCTTTACAGCGCTTTCTGGCTGCTAGAGACATGCAGAAAGAGCAAGTGTGGCAGAATGTGTTCCAAAGCAGCTGGAGCTACCACAGGCTCCTGACAGGCTTATTTTCACTTGGAGAACACAGAAAACACACCAAGGTGCTGCTGCAAGCAAAGTTACAAAACCCCCCCTGAGAGTTGCTTTTCTCGGGCAAAAGAGAGCTTTACAGCGCTTTCTGGCTGCTAGAGACATGCAGAAAGAGCAAGTGTGGCAGAATGTGTTCCAAAGCAGCTGGAGCTACCACGGGCTCCGGACAGGCTTATTTTCACTTGAAAACACAGAAAACACACCAAGGTGCTGCTGCAAGCAAACTTATCGAACCCCCCCTGAGAGGCCCGAAGCTCTGTGTGCAGAGTTGCTTTTCTCGGGCAAAAAAGAGCTTTACAGCGCTTTCTGGCTGCTAGAGACACGCAGAAACAGCAAGTGTGGCAGAATGTGTTCCAAAGCAGCTGGAGCTACCACGGGCTCCGGACAGGCTTATTTTCACTTGGAGAACACAGAAAACACCCCAAGGTGCTGCTGCAAGCAAAGTTACAGAACCCCCCCTGAGAGTTGCTTTTCTCGGGCAAAAGAGAGCTTTACAGCGCTTTCTCGCTGCTAGAGATACGCACAAACAGCAAGAGTGGCAGAATGTGTTCCAAAGCAGCTGGAGCTACCACAGGCTCCGGACAGGCTTATTTTCACTTGGAGAACACAGAAAACACACCAAGGTGCTGCTGCAAGCAAAGTTACAGAAGTCCCCCAGAGTGTTGCTTTTCTCGAGAAAAGAGCGCTTTACAGCGCTTTCTGGCTGCTAGAGACATGCAGAAAGAGCAAGTGTGGCAGAATGTGTTCCAAAGCAGCTGGAGCTACCACGGGCTCCGGACAGGCTTATTTTCACTTGGAGAACACAGAAAACACACCAAGGTGCTGCTGCAAGCAAAGTTACAGAAGTCCCCCAGAGTGTTGCTTTTCTCGAGAAAAGAGCGCTTTACAGCGCTTTCTGGCTGCTAGAGACATGCAGAAAGAGCAAGTGTGGCGCAATGTGTTCCAAAGCAGCTGGAGCTACCACGGGCTCCGGACAGGCTTATTTTCACTTGGAGAACACAGAAAACACACCAAGGTGCTGCGGCAAGCAAAGTTACAGAAGTCCCCCTGAGTGTTGCTTTTCTCGAGAAAAGAGCGCTTTACAGCGCTTTCTGGCTGCTAGAGACATGCAGAAAGAGCAAGTGTGGCAGAATGTGTTCCAAAGCAGCTGGAGCTACCACGGGCTCCGGACAGGCTTATTTTCACTTGGAGAACACAGAAAACACACCAAGGTGCTGCTGCAAGCAAAGTTACAGGACCCCCCCTGAGAGTTGCTTTTCTCAGGCAAAACAGAGCTTTACAGTGCTTTCTGGCTGCTAGAGACATGCAGAAACAGCAAGTGTGGCAGAATGTGTTCCAAAGCAGCTGGAGCTACCACGGGCTCCGGACAGGCTTATTTTCACTTGGAGAACACAGAAAACACCCCAAGGTGCTGCTGCAAGCAAAGTTACAGAAGTCCCCCTGAGTGTTGCTTTTCTCGAGAAAAGAGCGCTTTACAGCGCTTTCTGGCTGCTAGAGACATGCAGAAAGAGCAAGTGTGGCAGAATGTGTTCCAAAGCAGCTGGAGCTACCACAGGCTCCTGACAGGCTTATTTTCACTTGGAGAACACAGAAAACACACCAAGGTGCTGCTGCAAGCAAAGTTACAAAACCCCCCCTGAGAGTTGCTTTTCTCGGGCAAAAGAGAGCTTTACAGCGCTTTCTGGCTGCTAGAGACATGCAGAAAGAGCAAGTGTGGCAGAATGTGTTCCAAAGCAGCTGGAGCTACCACGGGCTCCGGACAGGCTTATTTTCACTTGGAGAACACAGAAAACACACCAAGGTGCTGCTGCAAGCAAAGTTACAGAGGTTTCCCAGAGTGTTGCTTTTCTCGAGAAAAGAGCGCTTTACAGCGCTTTCTGGCTGCTAGAGACATGCAGAAAGAGCAAGTGTGGCAGAATGTGTTCCAAAGCAGCTGGAGCTACCACGGGCTCCGGACAGGCTTATTTTCACTTGGAGAACACAGAAAACACACCAAGGTGCTGCTGCAAGCAAAGTTACAGAAGTCCCCCAGAGTGTTGCTTTTCTCGAGAAAAGAGCGCTTTACAGCGCTTTCTGGCTGCTAGAGACATGCAGAAAGAGCAAGTGTGGCAGAATGTGTTCCAAAGCAGCTGGAGCTACCACAGGCTCCGGACAGGCTTATTTTCACTTGGAGAACACAGAAAACACACCAAGGTGCTGCTGCAAGCAAAGTTACAGAAGTCCCCCTGAGTGTTGCTTTTCTCGAGAAAAGAGCGCTTTACAGCGCTTTCTGGCTGCTAGAGACATGCAGAAAGAGCAAGTGTGGCAGAATGTGTTCCAAAGCAGCTGGAGCTACCACGGGCTCCGGACAGGCTTATTTTCACTTGGAGAACACAGAAAACACACCAAGGTGCTGCTGCAAGCAAAGTTACAGAAGTCCCCCTGAGTGTTGCTTTTCTCGAGAAAAGAGCGCTTTACAGCGCTTTCTGGCTGCTAGAGACATGCAGAAAGAGCAAGTGTGGCAGAATGTGTTCCAAAGCAGCTGGAGCTACCACGGGCTCCGGACAGGCTTATTTTCACTTGGAGAACACAGAAAACACACCAAGGTGCTGCTGCAAGCAAAGTTACAGAAGTCCCCCTGAGTGTTGCTTTTCTCGAGAAAAGAGCGCTTTACAGCGCTTTCTGGCTGCTAGAGACATGCAGAAACAGCAAGTGTGGCAGAATGTGTTCCAAAGCAGCTGGAGCTACCACGGGCTCCGGACAGGCTTATTTTCACTTGGAGAACACAGAAAACACACCAAGGTGCTGCTGCAAGCAAAGTTACAGAGGTTTCCCAGAGTGTTGCTTTTCTCGAGAAAAGAGCGCTTTACAGCGCTTTCTGGCTGCTAGAGACATGCAGAAAGAGCAAGTGTGGCAGAATGTGTTCCAAAGCAGCTGGAGCTACCACGGGCTCCGGACAGGCTTATTTTCACTTGGAGAACACAGAAAACACACCAAGGTGCTGCTGCAAGCAAAGTTACAGAGGTTTCCCAGAGTGTTGCTTTTCTCGAGAAAAGAGCGCTTTACAGCGCTTTCTGGCTGCTAGAGACATGCAGAAAGAGCAAGTGTGGCAGAATGTGTTCCAAAGCAGCTGGAGCTACCACAGGCTCCGGACAGGCTTATTTTCACTTGGAGAACACAGAAAACACACCAAGGTGCTGCTGCAAGCAAAGTTACAGAAGTCCCCCTGAGAGTTGCTTTTCTCGAGAAAAGAGCGCTTTACAGCGCTTTCTGGCTGCTAGAGACATGCAGAAAGAGCAAGTGTGGCAGAATGTGTTCCAAAGCAGCTGGAGCTACCACGGGCTCCGGACAGGCTTATTTTCACTTGGAGAACACAGAAAACACACCAAGGTGCTGCTGCAAGCAAAGTTACAGAAGTCCCCCAGAGTGTTGCTTTTCTCGAGAAAAGAGCGCTTTACAGCGCTTTCTGGCTGCTAGAGACATGCAGACAGAGCAAGTGTGGCAGAATGTGTTCCAAAGCAGCTGGAGCTACCACGGGCTCCGGACAGGCTTATTTTCACTTGGAGAACACAGAAAACACACCAAGGTGCTGCTGCAAGCAAAGTTACAGAAGTCCCCCTGAGTGTTGCTTTTCTCGAGAAAAGAGCGCTTTACAGCGCTTTCTGGCTGCTAGAGACATGCAGACAGAGCAAGTGTGGCAGAATGTGTTCCAAAGCAGCTGGAGCTACCACGGGCTCCGGACAGGCTTATTTTCACTTGGAGAACACAGAAAACACACCAAGGTGCTGCTGCAAGCAAAGTTACAGAGGTTTCCCAGAGTGTTGCTTTTCTCGAGAAAAGAGCGCTTTACAGCGCTTTCTGGCTGCTAGAGACATGCAGAAAGAGCAAGTGTGGCAGAATGTGTTCCAAAGCAGCTGGAGCTACCACGGGCTCCGGACAGGCTTATTTTCACTTGGAGAACACAGAAAACACACCAAGGTGCTGCTGCAAGCAAAGTTGCAGAGGTTTCCCAGAGTGTTGCTTTTCTCGAGAAAAGAGCGCTTTACAGCGCTTTCTGGCTGCTAGAGACATGCAGAAAGAGCAAGTGTGGCAGAATGTGTTCCAAAGCAGCTGGAGCTACCACGGGCTCCGGACAGGCTTATTTTCACTTGGAGAACACAGAAAACACACCAAGGTGCTGCTGCAAGCAAAGTTACAGAGGTTTCCCAGAGTGTTGCTTTTCTCGAGAAAAGAGCGCTTTACAGCGCTTTCTGGCTGCTAGAGACATGCAGAAAGAGCAAGTGTGGCAGAATGTGTTCCAAAGCAGCTGGAGCTACCACGGGCTCCGGACAGGCTTATTTTCACTTGGAGAACACAGAAAACACACCAAGGTGCTGCTGCAAGCAAAGTTACAGAGGTTTCCCAGAGTGTTGCTTTTCTCGAGAAAAGAGCGCTTTCCAGCGCTTTCTGGCTGCTAGAGACATGCAGAAAGAGCAAGTGTGGCAGAATGTGTTCCAAAGCAGCTGGAGCTACCACGGGCTCCGGACAGGCTTATTTTCACTTGGAGAACACAGAAAACACACCAAGGTGCTGCTGCAAGCAAAGTTACAGAAGTCCCCCTGAGTGTTGCTTTTCTCGAGAAAAGAGCGCTTTACAGCGCTTTCTGGCTGCTAGAGACATGCAGAAAGAGCAAGTGTGGCAGAATGTGTTCCAAAGCAGCTGGAGCTACCACGGGCTCCGGACAGGCTTATTTTCACTTGGAGAACACAGAAAACACACCAAGGTGCTGCTGCAAGCAAAGTTACAGGACCCCCCCTGAGAGTTGCTTTTCTAAGGCAAAACAGAGCTTTACAGTGCTTTCTGGCTGCTAGAGACATGCAGAAACAGCAAGTGTGGCAGAATGTGTTCCAAAGCAGCTGGAGCTACCACGGGCTCCGGACAGGCTTATTTTCACTTGGAGAACACAGAAAACACCCCAAGGTGCTGCTGCAAGCAAAGTTACAGAAGTCCCCCTGAGTGTTGCTTTTCTCGAGAAAAGAGCGCTTTACAGCGCTTTCTGGCTGCTAGAGACATGCAGAAAGAGCAAGTGTGGCAGAATGTGTTCCAAAGCAGCTGGAGCTACCACAGGCTCCTGACAGGCTTATTTTCACTTGGAGAACACAGAAAACACACCAAGGTGCTGCTGCAAGCAAAGTTACAAAACCCCCCCTGAGAGTTGCTTTTCTCGGGCAAAAGAGAGCTTTACAGCGCTTTCTGGCTGCTAGAGACATGCAGAAAGAGCAAGTGTGGCAGAATGTGTTCCAAAGCAGCTGGAGCTACCACGGGCTCCGGACAGGCTTATTTTCACTTGAAAACACAGAAAACACACCAAGGTGCTGCTGCAAGCAAACTTATCGAACCCCCCCTGAGAGGCCCGAAGCTCTGTGTGCAGAGTTGCTTTTCTCGGGCAAAAAAGAGCTTTACAGCGCTTTCTGGCTGCTAGAGACACGCAGAAACAGCAAGTGTGGCAGAATGTGTTCCAAAGCAGCTGGAGCTACCACGGGCTCCGGACAGGCTTATTTTCACTTGGAGAACACAGAAAACACCCCAAGGTGCTGCTGCAAGCAAAGTTACAGAACCCCCCCTGAGAGTTGCTTTTCTCGGGCAAAAGAGAGCTTTACAGCGCTTTCTCGCTGCTAGAGATACGCACAAACAGCAAGAGTGGCAGAATGTGTTCCAAAGCAGCTGGAGCTACCACAGGCTCCGGACAGGCTTATTTTCACTTGGAGAACACAGAAAACACACCAAGGTGCTGCTGCAAGCAAAGTTACAGAAGTCCCCCAGAGTGTTGCTTTTCTCGAGAAAAGAGCGCTTTACAGCGCTTTCTGGCTGCTAGAGACATGCAGAAAGAGCAAGTGTGGCAGAATGTGTTCCAAAGCAGCTGGAGCTACCACGGGCTCCGGACAGGCTTATTTTCACTTGGAGAACACAGAAAACACACCAAGGTGCTGCTGCAAGCAAAGTTACAGAAGTCCCCCAGAGTGTTGCTTTTCTCGAGAAAAGAGCGCTTTACAGCGCTTTCTGGCTGCTAGAGACATGCAGAAAGAGCAAGTGTGGCGCAATGTGTTCCAAAGCAGCTGGAGCTACCACGGGCTCCGGACAGGCTTATTTTCACTTGGAGAACACAGAAAACACACCAAGGTGCTGCTGCAAGCAAAGTTACAGAGGTTTCCCAGAGTGTTGCTTTTCTCGAGAAAAGAGCGCTTTACAGCGCTTTCTGGCTGCTAGAGACATGCAGAAAGAGCAAGTGTGGCAGAATGTGTTCCAAAGCAGCTGGAGCTACCACGGGCTCCGGACAGGCTTATTTTCACTTGGAGAACACAGAAAACACACCAAGGTGCTGCTGCAAGCAAAGTTACAGAGGTTTCCCAGAGTGTTGCTTTTCTCGAGAAAAGAGCGCTTTACAGCGCTTTCTGGCTGCTAGAGACATGCAGAAACAGCAAGTGTGGCAGAATGTGTTCCAAAGCAGCTGGAGCTACCACAGGCTCCGGACAGGCTTATTTTCACTTGGAGAACACAGAAAACACACCAAGGTGCTGCTGCAAGCAAAGTTACAGAAGTCCCCCTGAGAGTTGCTTTTCTCGAGAAAAGAGCGCTTTACAGCGCTTTCTGGCTGCTAGAGACATGCAGAAAGAGCAAGTGTGGCAGAATGTGTTCCAAAGCAGCTGGAGCTACCACGGGCTCCGGACAGGCTTATTTTCACTTGGAGAACACAGAAAACACACCAAGGTGCTGCTGCAAGCAAAGTTACAGAGGTTTCCCAGAGTGTTGCTTTTCTCGAGAAAAGAGCGCTTTACAGCGCTTTCTGGCTGCTAGAGACATGCAGACAGAGCAAGTGTGGCAGAATGTGTTCCAAAGCAGCTGGAGCTACCACGGGCTCCGGACAGGCTTATTTTCACTTGGAGAACACAGAAAACACACCAAGGTGCTGCTGCAAGCAAAGTTACAGAGGTTTCCCAGAGTGTTGCTTTTCTCGAGAAAAGAGCGCTTTCCAGCGCTTTCTGGCTGCTAGAGACATGCAGAAAGAGCAAGTGTGGCAGAATGTGTTCCAAAGCAGCTGGAGCTACCACGGGCTCCGGACAGGCTTATTTTCACTTGGAGAACACAGAAAACACACCAAGGTGCTGCTGCAAGCAAAGTTACAGAGGTTTCCCAGAGTGTTGCTTTTCTCGAGAAAAGAGCGCTTTACAGCGCTTTCTGGCTGCTAGAGACATGCAGAAAGAGCAAGTGTGGCAGAATGTGTTCCAAAGCAGCTGGAGCTACCACGGGCTCCGGACAGGCTTATTTTCACTTGGAGAACACAGAAAACAGACCAAGGTGCTGCTGCAAGCAAAGTTACAGAAGTCCCCCTGAGTGTTGCTTTTCTCGAGAAAAGAGCGCTTTACAGCGCTTTCTGGCTGCTAGAGACATGCAGAAAGAGCAAGTGTGGCAGAATGTGTTCCAAAGCAGCTGGAGCTACCACGGGCTCCGGACAGGCTTATTTTCACTTGGAGAACACAGAAAACAGACCAAGGTGCTGCTGCAAGCAAAGTTACAGAAGTCCCCCTGAGTGTTGCTTTTCTCGAGAAAAGAGCGCTTTACAGCGCTTTCTGGCTGCTAGAGACATGCAGAAAGAGCAAGTGTGGCAGAATGTGTTCCAAAGCAGCTGGAGCTACCACGGGCTCCGGACAGGCTTATTTTCACTTGGAGAACACAGAAAACACACCAAGGTGCTGCTGCAAGCAAAGTTACAGAAGTCCCCCTGAGTGTTGCTTTTCTCGAGAAAAGAGCGCTTTACAGCGCTTTCTGGCTGCTAGAGACATGCAGAAAGAGCAAGTGTGGCAGAATGTGTTCCAAAGCAGCTGGAGCTACCACGGGCTCCGGACAGGCTTATTTTCACTTGGAGAACACAGAAAACACACCAAGGTGCTGCTGCAAGCAAAGTTACAGGACCCCCCCTGAGAGTTGCTTTTCTCAGGCAAAACAGAGCTTTACAGTGCTTTCTGGCTGCTAGAGACATGCAGAAACAGCAAGTGTGGCAGAATGTGTTCCAAAGCAGCTGGAGCTACCACGGGCTCCGGACAGGCTTATTTTCACTTGGAGAACACAGAAAACACCCCAAGGTGCTGCTGCAAGCAAAGTTACAGAAGTCCCCCTGAGTGTTGCTTTTCTCGAGAAAAGAGCGCTTTACAGCGCTTTCTGGCTGCTAGAGACATGCAGAAAGAGCAAGTGTGGCAGAATGTGTTCCAAAGCAGCTGGAGCTACCACAGGCTCCTGACAGGCTTATTTTCACTTGGAGAACACAGAAAACACACCAAGGTGCTGCTGCAAGCAAAGTTACAAAACCCCCCCTGAGAGTTGCTTTTCTCGGGCAAAAGAGAGCTTTACAGCGCTTTCTGGCTGCTAGAGACATGCAGAAAGAGCAAGTGTGGCAGAATGTGTTCCAAAGCAGCTGGAGCTACCACGGGCTCCGGACAGGCTTATTTTCACTTGAAAACACAGAAAACACACCAAGGTGCTGCTGCAAGCAAACTTATCGAACCCCCCCTGAGAGGCCCGAAGCTCTGTGTGCAGAGTTGCTTTTCTCGGGCAAAAAAGAGCTTTACAGCGCTTTCTGGCTGCTAGAGACACGCAGAAACAGCAAGTGTGGCAGAATGTGTTCCAAAGCAGCTGGAGCTACCACGGGCTCCGGACAGGCTTATTTTCACTTGGAGAACACAGAAAACACCCCAAGGTGCTGCTGCAAGCAAAGTTACAGAACCCCCCCTGAGAGTTGCTTTTGTCGGGCAAAAGAGAGCTTTACAGCGCTTTCTCGCTGCTAGAGATACGCACAAACAGCAAGTGTGGCAGAATGTGTTCCAAAGCAGCTGGAGCTACCACAGGCTCCGGACAGGCTTATTTTCACTTGGAGAACACAGAAAACACACCAAGGTGCTGCTGCAAGCAAAGTTACAGAACCCCCCCTGAGAGTTGCTTTTCTCGGGCAAAAGAGAGCTTTACAGCGCTTTCTCGCTGCTAGAGATACGCACAAACAGCAAGAGTGGCAGAATGTGTTCCAAAGCAGCTGGAGCTACCACGGGCTCCGGACAGGCTTATTTTCACTTGGAGAACACAGAAAACACACCAAGGTGCTGCTGCAAGCAAAGTTACAGAAGTCCCCCAGAGTGTTGCTTTTCTCGAGAAAAGAGCGCTTTACAGCGCTTTCTGGCTGCTAGAGACATGCAGAAAGAGCAAGTGTGGCGCAATGTGTTCCAAAGCAGCTGGAGCTACCACGGGCTCCGGACAGGCTTATTTTCACTTGGAGAACACAGAAAACACACCAAGGTGCTGCTGCAAGCAAAGTTACAGAGGTCCCCCTGAGTGTTGCTTTTCTCGAGAAAAGAGCGCTTTACAGCGCTTTCTGGCTGCTAGAGACATGCAGAAAGAGCAAGTGTGGCAGAATGTTGTTCCAAAGCAGCTGGAGCTACCACGGGCTCCGGACAGGCTTATTTTCACTTGGAGAACACAGAAAACACACCAAGGTGCTGCTGCAAGCAAAGTTACAGAAGTCCCCCTGAGTGTTGCTGAAAAGAGCGCTTTACAGCGCTTTCTGGCTGCTAGAGACATGCAGAAAGAGCAAGTGTGGCAGAATGTGTTCCAAAGCAGCTGGAGCTACACGGGCTCCGGACAGGCTTATTTTCACTTGGAGAACACAGAAAACACACCAAGGTGATGCTGCAAGCAAAGTTACAGGACCCCCCCTGAGCCCCTGAGAGTTGCTTTTCTCAGGCAAAACAGAGCTTTACAGTGCTTTCTGGCTGCTAGAGACATGCAGAAACAGCAAGTGTGGCAGAATGTGTTCCAAAGCAGCTGGAGCTACCACGGGCTCCGGACAGGCTTATTTTCACTTGGAGAACACAGAAAACACACCAAGGTGCTGCGGCAAGCAAAGTTACAGAAGTCCCCCTGAGTGTTGCTTTTCTCGAGAAAAGAGCGCTTTAACAGCGCTTTCTGGCTGCTAGAGACATGCAGAAAGAGCAAGTGTGGCAGAATGTGTTCCAAAGCAGCTGGAGCTACCACAGGGCTCCTGACAGGCTTATTTTCACTTGGAGAACACAGAAAACACACCAAGGAGCTGCTGCAAGCAAAGTTACAAAACCCCCCCTGAGAGTTGCTTTTCTCGGGCAAAAGAGAGCTTTACAGCGCTTTCTGGCTGCTAGAGACATGCAGAAAGAGCAAGTGTGGCAGAATGTGTTCCAAAGCAGCTGGAGCTACCACGGGCTCCGGACAGGCTTATTTTCACTTGAAAACACAGAAAACACACCAAGGTGCTGCTGCAAGCAAAGTTACAGAGGTTTCCCAGAGTGTTGCTTTTCTCGAGAAAAGAGCGCTTTACAGCGCTTTCTGGCTGCTAGAGACATGCAGAAAGAGCAAGTGTGGCAGAATGTGTTCCAAAGCAGCTGGAGCTACCACGGGCTCCGGACAGGCTTATTTTCACTTGGAGAACACAGAAAACACACCAAGGTGCTGCTGCAAGCAAAGTTACAGAGGTTTCCCAGAGTGTTGCTTTTCTCGAGAAAAGAGCGCTTTACAGCGCTTTCTGGCTGCTAGAGACATGCAGAAAGAGCAAGTGTGGCAGAATGTGTTCCAAAGCAGCTGGAGCTACCACAGGCTCCGGACAGGCTTATTTTCACTTGGAGAACACAGAAAACACACCAAGGTGCTGCTGCAAGCAAAGTTACAGAAGTCCCCCTGAGTGTTGCTTTTTCTCGAGAAAAGAGCGCTTTACAGCGCTTTCTGGCTGCTAGAGACATGCAGAAAGAGCAAGTGTGGCAGAATGTGTTCCAAAGCAGCTGGAGCTACCACGGGCTCCGGACAGGCTTATTTTCACTTGGAGAACACAGAAAACACACCAAGGTGCTGCTGCAAGCAAAGTTACAGAAGTCCCCCTGAGTGTTGCTTTTCTCGAGAAAAGAGCGCTTTACAGCGCTTTCTGGCTGCTAGAGACATGCAGAAAGAGCAAGTGTGGCAGAATGTGTTCCAAAGCAGCTGGAGCTACCACGGGCTCCGGACAGGCTTATTTTCACTTGGAGAACACAGAAAACACCCCAAGGTGCTGCTGCAAGCAAAGTTACAGAAGTCCCCCTGAGTGTTGCTTTTCTCGAGAAAAGAGCGCTTTACAGCGCTTTCTGGCTGCTAGAGACATGCAGAAAGAGCAAGTGTGGCAGAATGTGTTCCAAAGCAGCTGGAGCTACCACAGGCTCCTGACAGGCTTATTTTCACTTGGAGAACACAGAAAACACCAAGGTGCTGCTGCAAGCAAAGTTACAAACCCCCCCTGAGAGTTGCTTTTCTCGGGCAAAAGAGAGCTTTACAGCGCTTTCTGGCTGCTAGAGACATGCAGAAAGAGCAAGTGTGGCAGAATGTGTTCCAAAGCAGCTGGAGCTACCACGGGCTCCGGACAGGCTTATTTTCACTTGAAAACACAGAAAACACACCAAGGTGCTGCTGCAAGCAAACTTATCGAACCCCCCCTGAGAGGCCCGAAGCTCTGTGTGCAGAGTTGCTTTTCTCGGGCAAAAAAGAGCTTTACAGCGCTTTCTGGCTGCTAGAGACACGCAGAAACAGCAAGTGTGGCAGAATGTGTTCCAAAGCAGCTGGAGCTACCACGGGCTCCGGACAGGCTTATTTTCACTTGGAGAAACACAGAAAACACCCCAAGGTGCTGCTGCAAGCAAAGTTACAGAACCCCCCCTGAGAGTTGCTTTTGTCGGGCAAAAGAGAGCTTTACAGCGCTTTCTCGCTGCTAGAGATACGCACAAACAGCAAGAGTGGCAGAATGTTGTTCCAAAGCAGCTGGAGCTACCACAGGCTCCGGACAGGCTTATTTTCACTTGGAGAACACAGAAAACACACCAAGGTGCTGCTGCAAGCAAAGTTACAGAACCCCCCCTGAGAGTTGCTTTTCTCGGGCAAAAGAGAGCTTTACAGCGCTTTCCTCGCTGCTAGAGATACGCACAAACAGCAAGAGTGGCAGAATGTGTTCCAAAGCAGCTGGAGCTACCACGGGGCTCCGGACAGGCTTATTTTCACTTGGAGAACACAGAAAACACACCAAGGTGCTGCTGCAAGCAAAGTTACAGAAGTCCCCCAGAGTGTTGCTTTTCTCGAGAAAAGAGCGCTTTACAGCGCTTTCTGGCTGCTAGAGACATGCAGAAAGAGCAAGTGTGGCGCAATGTGTTCCAAAGCAGCTGGAGCTACCACGGGCTCCGGACAGGCCTTATTTTCACTTGGAGAACACAGAAAACACACCAAGGTGCTGCTGCAAGCAAAGTTACAGAGGTTTCCCAGAGTGTTGCTTTTCTCGAGAAAAGAGCGCTTTACAGCGCTTTCTGGCTGCTAGAGACATGCAGAAAGAGCAAGTGTGGCAGAATGTGTTCCAAAGCAGCTGGAGCTACCACGGGCTCCGGACAGGCTTATTTTCACTTGGAGAACACAGAAAACACACCAAGGTGCTGCTGCAAGCAAAGTTACAGAAGTCCCCCAGAGTGTTGCTTTTCTCGAGAAAAGAGCGCTTTACAGCGCTTTCTGGCTGCTAGAGACATGCAGACAGAGCAAGTGTGGCAGAATGTGTTCCAAAGCAGCTGGAGCTACCACAGGCTCCGGACAGGCTTATTTTCACTTGGAGAACACAGAAAACACACCAAGGTGCTGCTGCAAGCAAAGTTACAGAAGTCCCCCTGAGTGTTGCTTTTCTCGAGAAAAGAGCGCTTTACAGCGCTTTCTGGCTGCTAGAGACATGCAGAAGAGCAAGTGTGGCAGAATGTGTTCCAAAGCAGCTGGAGCTACCACGGGCTCCGGACAGGCTTATTTTCACTTGGAGAACCACAGAAAACACACCAAGGTGCTGCTGCAAGCAAAGTTACAGAACCCCCCTGAGAGTTGCTTTTCTCAGGCAAAAGAGAGCTTTACAGTGCTTTCTGGCTGCTAGAGACATGCAGAAAGAGCAAGTGTGGCAGAATGTGTTCCAAAGCAGCTGGAGCTACCACGGGCTCCGGACAGGCTTATTTTCACTTGGAGAACACAGAAAACACACCAAGGTGCTGCTGCAAGCAAAGTTATCGAACCCCCCTGAGAGGCCCGAAGCTCTGTGTGCAGAGTTGCTTTTCTCCTCGGGCAAAAAAGAGCTTTACAGCGCTTTCCTGGCTGCTAGAGACACGCAGAAACAGCAAGTGTGGGCAGAATGTGTTCCCAAAGCAGCTGGAGCTACCACGGGCTCCGGACAGGCTTATTTTCAGAACACAGAAAACACACCAAGGTGCTGCTGCAAGCAAAGTTACAGAACCCCCCCTGAGAGTTGCTTTTCTCGGGCAAAAGAGAGCTTTACAGCGCTTTCTCGCTGCTAGAGATACGCACAAACAGCAAGAGTGGCAGAATGTGTTCCAAAGCAGCTGGAGCTACCACAGGCTCCGGACAGGCTTATTTTCACTTGGAGAACACAGAAAACACCCCAAGGTGCTGCTGCAAGCAAAGTTACAGAACCCCCCCTGAGAGTTGCTTTTCTCGGGCAAAAGAGAGCTTTACAGCGCTTTCTGGCTGCTAGAGACATGCAGAAAGAGCAAGTGTGGCAGAATGTGTTCCAAAGCAGCTGGAGCTACCACGGGCTCCGGACAGGCTTCTTTTCACTTGGAGAACACAGAAAACACACCAAGGTGCTGCTGCAAGCAAAGTTACAGAGGTTTCCCAGAGTGTTGCTTTTCTCGAGAAAAGAGCGCTTTACAGCGCTTTCTGGCTGCTAGAGACATGCAGAAAGAGCAAGTGTGGCAGAATGTGTTCCAAAGCAGCTGGAGCTACCACGGGCTCCCCACAGGCTTATTTTCACTTGGAGAACACAGAAAACACACCAAGGTGCTGCTGCAAGCAAAGTTACAGAAGTCCCCCAGAGTGTTGCTTTTCTCGAGAAAAGAGCGCTTTACAGCGCTTTCTGGCTGCTAGAGACATGCAGACAGAGCAAGTGTGGCAGAATGTGTTCCAAAGCAGCTGGAGCTACCACGGGCTCCGGACAGGCTTATTTTCACTTGGAGAACACAGAAAACACACCAAGGTGCTGCTGCAAGCAAAGTTACAGAAGTCCCCCTGAGTGTTGCTTTTCTCGAGAAAAGAGCGCTTTACAGCGCTTTCTGGCTGCTAGAGACATGCAGAAAGAGCAAGTGTGGCAGAATGTGTTCCAAAGCAGCTGGAGCTACCATGGGCTCCGGACAGGCTTATTTTCACTTGGAGAACACAGAAAACACACCAAGGTGCTGCTGCAAGCAAAGTTACAGAACCCCCCCTGAGAGTTGCTTTTCTCAGGCAAAAGAGAGCTTTACAGTGCTTTCTGGCTGCTAGAGACATGCAGAAACAGCAAGTGTGGCAGAATGTGTTCCAAAGCAGCTGGAGCTACCACGGGCTCCGGACAGGCTTATTTTCACTTGGAGAACACAGAAAACACCCCAAGGTGCTGCTGCAAGCAAAGTTATCGAACCCCCCCTGAGAGGCCCGAAGCTCTGTGTGCAGAGTTGCTTTTCTCGGGCAAAAAAAGAGCTTTACAGCGCTTTCTGGCTGCTAGAGACACGCAGAAACAGCAAGTGTGGCAGAATGTGTTCCAAAGCAGCTGGAGCTACCACGGGCTCCGGACAGGCTTATTTTCACTTGGAGAACACAGAAAACACCCCAAGGTGCTGCTGCAAGCAAAGTTACAGAACCCCCCCTGAGAGTTGCTTTTCTCGGGCAAAAGAGAGCTTTACAGCGCTTTCTCGCTGCTAGAGATACGCACAAACAGCAAGAGTGGCAGAATGTGTTCCAAAGCAGCTGGAGCTACCACGGGCTCCGGACAGGCTTATTTTCACTTGGAGAACACAGAAAACACACCAAGGTGCTGCTGCAAGCAAAGTTACAGAAGTCCCCCAGAGTGTTGCTTTTCTCGAGAAAAGAGCGCTTTACAGCGCTTTCTGGCTGCTAGAGACATGCAGAAAGAGCAAGTGTGGCAGAATGTGTTCCAAAGCAGCTGGAGCTACCACGGGCTCCGGACAGGCTTATTTTCACTTGGAGAACACAGAAAACACACCAAGGTGCTGCTGCAAGCAAAGTTACAGAAGTCCCCCTGAGTGTTGCTTTTCTCGAGAAAAGAGCGCTTTACAGCGCTTTCTGGCTGCTAGAGACATGCAGACAGAGCAAGTGTGGCAGAATGTGTTCCAAAGCAGCTGGAGCTACCACGGGCTCCGGACAGGCTTATTTTCACTTGGAGAACACAGAAAACACACCAAGGTGCTGCTGCAAGCAAAGTTACAGAAGTCCCCCTGAGTGTTGCTTTTCTCGAGAAAAGAGCGCTTTACAGCGCTTTCTGGCTGCTAGAGACATGCAGAAAGAGCAAGTGTGGCACAATGTGTTCCAAAGCAGCTGGAGCTACCACGGGCTCTGGACAGGCTTATTTTCACTTGGAGAACACAGAAAACACCCCAAGGTGCTGCTGCAAGCAAAGTTACAGAACCCCCCCTGAGAGTTGCTTTTCTCGGGCAAAAGAGAGCTTTACAGCGCTTTCTCGCTGCTAGAGATACGCACAAACAGCAAGAGTGGCAGAATGTGTTCCAAAGCAGCTGGAGCTACCACAGGCTCCGGACAGGCTTATTTTCACTTGGAGAACACAGAAAACACACCAAGGTGCTGCTGCAAGCAAAGTTACAGAGGTCCCCCTGAGTGTTGCTTTTCTCGAGAAAAGAGCGCTTTACAGCGCTTTCTGGCTGCTAGAGACATGCAGAAAGAGCAAGTGTGGCAGAATGTGTTCCAAAGCAGCTGGAGCTACCACAGGCTCCGGACAGGCTTATTTTCACTTGGAGAACACAGAAAACACACCAAGGTGCTGCTGCAAGCAAAGTTACAGAACCCCCCCTGAGAGTTGCTTTTCTCGGGCAAAAGAGAGCTTTACAGCGCTTTCTGGCTGCTAGAGACATGCAGAAAGAGCAAGTGTGGCAGAATGTGTTCCAAAGCAGCTGGAGCTACCACGGGCTCCGGACAGGCTTATTTTCACTTGGAGAACACAGAAAACACACCAAGGTGCTGCTGCAAGCAAAGTTACAGAGGTTTCCCAGAGTGTTGCTTTTCTCGAGAAAAGAGCGCTTTACAGCGCTTTCTGGCTGCTAGAGACATGCAGACAGAGCAAGTGTGGCAGAATGTGTTCCAAAGCAGCTGGAGCTACCACGGGCTCCTGACAGGCTTATTTTCACTTGGAGAACACAGAAAACACACCAAGGTGCTGCTGCAAGCAAAGTTACAGAAGTCCCCCTGAGTGTTGCTTTTCTCGAGAAAAGAGCGCTTTACAGCGCTTTCTGGCTGCTAGAGACATGCAGAAAGAGCAAGTGTGGCAGAATGTGTTCCAAAGCAGCTGGAGCTACCACGGGCTCCGGACAGGCTTATTTTCACTTGGAGAACACAGAAAACACACCAAGGTGCTGCTGCAAGCAAAGTTACAGAACCCCCCCTGAGAGTTGCTTTTCTCGGGCAAAAGAGAGCTTTACAGCGCTTTCTCGCTGCTAGAGATACGCACAAACAGCAAGAGTGGCAGAATGTGTTCCAAAGCAGCTGGAGCTACCACAGGCTCCGGACAGGCTTATTTTCACTTGGAGAACACAGAAAACACACCAAGGTGCTGCTGCAAGCAAAGTTACAGAACCCCCCCTGAGAGTTGCTTTTCTCGGGCAAAAGAGAGCTTTACAGCGCTTTCTCGCTGCTAGAGATACGCACAAACAGCAAGAGTGGCAGAATGTGTTCCAAAGCAGCTGGAGCTACCACGGGCTCCGGACAGGCTTATTTTCACTTGGAGAACACAGAAAACACACCAAGGTGCTGCTGCAAGCAAAGTTACAGAGGTCCCCCTGAGTGTTGCTTTTCTCGAGAAAAGAGCGCTTTACAGCGCTTTCTGGCTGCTAGAGACATGCAGAAAGAGCAAGTGTGGCAGAATGTGTTCCAAAGCAGCTGGAGCTACCACAGGCTCCGGACAGGCTTATTTTCACTTGGAGAACACAGAAAACACACCAAGGTGCTGCTGCAAGCAAAGTTACAGAAGTCCCCCTGAGTGTTGCTTTTCTCGAGAAAAGAGCGCTTTACAGCGCTTTCTGGCTGCTAGAGACATGCAGACAGAGCAAGTGTGGCAGAATGTGTTCCAAAGCAGCTGGAGCTACCACGGGCTCTGGACAGGCTTATTTTCACTTGGAGAACACAGAAAACACACCAAGGTGCTGCTGCAAGCAAAGTTACAGAAGTCCCCCTGAGTGTTGCTTTTCTCGAGAAAAGAGCGCTTTACAGCGCTTTCTGGCTGCTAGAGACATGCAGACAGAGCAAGTGTGGCAGAATGTGTTCCAAAGCAGCTGGAGCTACCACGGGCTCCGGACAGGCTTATTTTCACTTGGAGAACACAGAAAACACACCAAGGTGCTGCTGCAAGCAAAGTTACAGAAGTCCCCCTGAGTGTTGCTTTTCTCGAGAAAAGAGCGCTTTACAGCGCTTTCTGGCTGCTAGAGACATGCAGAAAGAGCAAGTGTGGCAGAATGTGTTCCAAAGCAGCTGGAGCTACCACGGGCTCCGGACAGGCTTATTTTCACTTGGAGAACACAGAAAACACACCAAGGTGCTGCTGCAAGCAAAGTTACAGAAGTCCCCCTGAGTGTTGCTTTTCTCGAGAAAAGAGCGCTTTACAGCGCTTTCTGGCTGCTAGAGACATGCAGACAGAGCAAGTGTGGCAGAATGTGTTCCAAAGCAGCTGGAGCTACCACGGGCTCCGGACAGGCTTATTTTCACTTGGAGAACACAGAAAACACACCAAGGTGCTGCTGCAAGCAAAGTTACAGAAGTCCCCCTGAGTGTTGCTTTTCTCGAGAAAAGAGCGCTTTACAGCGCTTTCTGGCTGCTAGAGACATGCAGAAAGAGCAAGTGTGGCACAATGTGTTCCAAAGCAGCTGGAGCTACCACGGGCTCTGGACAGGCTTATTTTCACTTGGAGAACACAGAAAACACACCAAGGTGCTGCTGCAAGCAAAGTTACAGAGGTTTCCCAGAGTGTTGCTTTTCTCGAGAAAAGAGCGCTTTACAGCGCTTTCTGGCTGCTAGAGAGATGCAGAAACAGCAAGTGTGGCAGAATGTGTTCCAAAGCAGCTGGAGCTACCACGGGCTCCGGACAGGCTTATTTTCACTTGGAGAACACAGAAAACACACCAAGGTGCTGCTGCAAGCAAAGTTACAGAAGTCCCCCTGAGTGTTGCTTTTCTCGAGAAAAGAGTGCTTTACAACGCTTTCTGGCTGCTAGAGACATGCAGAAAGAGCAAGTGTGGCAGAATGTGTTCCAAAGCAGCTGGAGCTACCACGGGCTCCGGACAGGCTTATTTTCACTTGGAGAACACAGAAAACACACCAAGGTGCTGCTGCAAGCAAAGTTACAGAGGTTTCCCAGAGTGTTGCTTTTCTCGAGAAAAGAGCGCTTTACAGCGCTTTCTGGCTGCTAGAGACATGCAGACAGAGCAAGTGTGGCAGAATGTGTTCCAAAGCAGCTGGAGCTACCACGGGCTCCTGACAGGCTTATTTTCACTTGGAGAACACAGAAAACACACCAAGGTGCTGCTGCAAGCAAAGTTACAGAAGTCCCCCTGAGTGTTGCTTTTCTCGAGAAAAGAGCGCTTTACAGCGCTTTCTGGCTGCTAGAGACATGCAGAAAGAGCAAGTGTGGCAGAATGTGTTCCAAAGCAGCTGGAGCTACCACGGGCTCCGGACAGGCTTATTTTCACTTGGAGAACACAGAAAACACACCAAGGTGCTGCTGCAAGCAAAGTTACAGAACCCCCCCTGAGAGTTGCTTTTCTCGGGCAAAAGAGAGCTTTACAGCGCTTTCTCGCTGCTAGAGATACGCACAAACAGCAAGAGTGGCAGAATGTGTTCCAAAGCAGCTGGAGCTACCACAGGCTCCGGACAGGCTTATTTTCACTTGGAGAACACAGAAAACACACCAAGGTGCTGCTGCAAGCAAAGTTACAGAACCCCCCCTGAGAGTTGCTTTTCTCGGGCAAAAGAGAGCTTTACAGCGCTTTCTCGCTGCTAGAGATACGCACAAACAGCAAGAGTGGCAGAATGTGTTCCAAAGCAGCTGGAGCTACCACGGGCTCCGGACAGGCTTATTTTCACTTGGAGAACACAGAAAACACACCAAGGTGCTGCTGCAAGCAAAGTTACAGAGGTCCCCCTGAGTGTTGCTTTTCTCGAGAAAAGAGCGCTTTACAGCGCTTTCTGGCTGCTAGAGACATGCAGAAAGAGCAAGTGTGGCAGAATGTGTTCCAAAGCAGCTGGAGCTACCACGGGCTCCGGACAGGCTTATTTTCACTTGGAGAACACAGAAAACACACCAAGGTGCTGCTGCAAGCAAAGTTACAGAAGTCCCCCTGAGTGTTGCTTTTCTCGAGAAAAGAGCGCTTTACAGCGCTTTCTGGCTGCTAGAGACATGCAGACAGAGCAAGTGTGGCAGAATGTGTTCCAAAGCAGCTGGAGCTACCACGGGCTCTGGACAGGCTTATTTTCACTTGGAGAACACAGAAAACACACCAAGGTGCTGCTGCAAGCAAAGTTACAGAAGTCCCCCTGAGTGTTGCTTTTCTCGAGAAAAGAGCGCTTTACAGCGCTTTCTGGCTGCTAGAGACATGCAGACAGAGCAAGTGTGGCAGAATGTGTTCCAAAGCAGCTGGAGCTACCACGGGCTCCGGACAGGCTTATTTTCACTTGGAGAACACAGAAAACACACCAAGGTGCTGCTGCAAGCAAAGTTACAGAAGTCCCCCTGAGTGTTGCTTTTCTCGAGAAAAGAGCGCTTTACAGCGCTTTCTGGCTGCTAGAGACATGCAGAAAGAGCAAGTGTGGCACAATGTGTTCCAAAGCAGCTGGAGCTACCACGGGCTCTGGACAGGCTTATTTTCACTTGGAGAACACAGAAAACACACCAAGGTGCTGCTGCAAGCAAAGTTACAGAGGTTTCCCAGAGTGTTGCTTTTCTCGAGAAAAGAGCGCTTTACAGCGCTTTCTGGCTGCTAGAGAGATGCAGAAAGAGCAAGTGTGGCAGAATGTGTTCCAAAGCAGCTGGAGCTACCACGGGCTCCGGACAGGCTTATTTTCACTTGGAGAACACAGAAAACACACCAAGGTGCTGCTGCAAGCAAAGTTACAGAAGTCCCCCTGAGTGTTGCTTTTCTCGAGAAAAGAGTGCTTTACAACGCTTTCTGGCTGCTAGAGACATGCAGAAAGAGCAAGTGTGGCAGAATGTGTTCCAAAGCAGCTGGAGCTACCACGGGCTCCGGACAGGCTTATTTTCACTTGGAGAACACAGAAAACACACCAAGGTGCTGCTGCAAGCAAAGTTACAGAAGTCCCCCAGAGTGTTGTTTTTCTCGAGAAAAGAGCGCTTTACAGCGCTTTCTGGCTGCTAGAGACATGCAGAAAGAGCAAGTGTGGCAGAATGTGTTCCAAAGCAGCTGGAGCTACCACGGGCTCCGGACAGGCTTATTTTCACTTGGAGAACACAGAAAACACACCAAGGTGCTGCTGCAAGCAAAGTTACAGAGGTTTCCCAGAGTGTTGCTTTTCTCGAGAAAAGAGCGCTTTACAGCGCTTTCTGGCTGCTAGAGACATGCAGAAAGAGCAAGTGTGGCAGAATGTGTTCCAAAGCAGCTGGAGCTACCACGGGCTCCGGACAGGCTTATTTTCACTTGGAGAACACAGAAAACACACCAAGGTGCTGCTGCAAGCAAAGTTACACAAGTCCCCCTGAGTGTTGCTTTTCTCGAGAAAAGAGCGCTTTACAGCGCTTTCTGGCTGCTAGAGACATGCAGAAAGAGCAAGTGTGGCAGAATGTGTTCCAAAGCAGCTGGAGCTACCACGGGCTCCGGACAGGCTTATTTTCACTTGGAGAACACAGAAAACACACCAAGGTGCTGCTGCAAGCAAAGTTACAGAACCCCCCCTGAGAGTTGCTTTTCTCGGGCAAAAGAGAGCTTTACAGCGCTTTCTCGCTGCTAGAGATACGCACAAACAGCAAGAGTGGCAGAATGTGTTCCAAAGCAGCTGGAGCTACCACAGGCTCCGGACAGGCTTATTTTCACTTGGAGAACACAGAAAACACCCCAAGGTGCTGCTGCAAGCAAAGTTACAGAACCCCCCCTGAGAGTTGCTTTTCTCGGGCAAAAGAGAGCTTTACAGCGCTTTCTCGCTGCTAGAGATACGCACAAACAGCAAGAGTGGCAGAATGTGTTCCAAAGCAGCTGGAGCTACCACGGGCTCCGGACAGGCTTATTTTCACTTGGAGAACACAGAAAACACACCAAGGTGCTGCTGCAAGCAAAGTTACAGAAGTCCCCCTGAGTGTTGCTTTTCTCGAGAAAAGAGCGCTTTACAGCGCTTTCTGGCTGCTAGAGACATGCAGAAAGAGCAAGTGTGGCGCAATGTGTTCCAAAGCAGCTGGAGCTACCACGGGCTCCGGACAGGCTTATTTTCACTTGGAGAACACAGAAAACACACCAAGGTGCTGCTGCAAGCAAAGTTACAGAGGTCCCCCTGAGTGTTGCTTTTCTCGAGAAAAGAGCGCTTTACAGCGCTTTCTGGCTGCTAGAGACATGCAGACAGAGCAAGTGTGGCAGAATGTGTTCCAAAGCAGCTGGAGCTACCACGGGCTCTGGACAGGCTTATTTTCACTTGGAGAACACAGAAAACACACCAAGGTGCTGCTGCAAGCAAAGTTACAGAAGTCCCCCTGAGTGTTGCTTTTCTCGAGAAAAGAGGGCTTTACAGCGCTTTCTGGCTGCTAGAGACATGCAGACAGAGCAAGTGTGGCAGAATGTGTTCCAAAGCAGCTGGAGCTACCACGGGCTCCGGACAGGCTTATTTTCACTTGGAGAACACAGAAAACACACCAAGGTGCTACTGCAAGCAAAGTTACAGAGGTTTCCCAGAGTGTTGCTTTTCTCGAGAAAAGAGCGCTTTACAGCGCTTTCTGGCTGCTAGAGACATGCAGAAAGAGCAAGTGTGGCAGAATGTGTTCCAAAGCAGCTGGAGCTACCACGGGCTCCGGACAGGCTTATTTTCACTTGGAGAACACAGAAAACACACCAAGGTGCTGCTGCAAGCAAAGTTACAGAGGTTTCCCAGAGTGTTGCTTTTCTCGAGAAAAGAGCGCTTTACAGCGCTTTCTGGCTGCTAGAGACATGCAGAAAGAGCAAGTGTGGCAGAATGTGTTCCAAAGCAGCTGGAGCTACCACAGGCTCCGGACAGGCTTATTTTCACTTGGAGAACACAGAAAACACACCAAGGTGCTGCTGCAAGCAAAGTTACAGAGGTTTCCCAGAGTGTTGCTTTTCTCGAGAAAAGAGCGCTTTACAGCGCTTTCTGGCTGCTAGAGACATGCAGAAAGAGCAAGTGTGGCAGAATGTGTTCCAAAGCAGCTGGAGCTACCACAGGCTCCGGACAGGCTTATTTTCACTTGGAGAACACAGAAAACACACCAAGGTGCTGCTGCAAGCAAAGTTACAGAAGTCCCCCTGAGTGTTGCTTTTCTCGAGAAAAGAGCGCTTTACAGCGCTTTCTGGCTGCTAGAGACATGCAGAAAGAGCAAGTGTGGCAGAATGTGTTCCAAAGCAGCTGGAGCTACCACGGGCTCCTGACAGGCTTATTTTCACTTGGAGAACACAGAAAACACACCAAGGTGCTGCTGCAAGCAAAGTTACAGAAGTCCCCCTGAGTGTTGCTTTTCTCGAGAAAAGAGCGCTTTACAGCGCTTTCTGGCTGCTGGAGACATGCAGAAAGAGCAAGTGTGGCAGAATGTGTTCCAAAGCAGCTGGAGCTACCACGGGCTCCGGACAGGCTTATTTTCACTTGGAGAACACAGAAAACACACCAAGGTGCTGCTGCAAGCAAAGTTACAGAAGTCCCCCTGAGTGTTGCTTTTCTCGAGAAAAGAGCGCTTTACAGCGCTTTCTGGCTGCTAGAGACATGCAGACAGAGCAAGTGTGGCAGAATGTGTTCCAAAGCAGCTGGAGCTACCACGGGCTCAGGACAGGCTTATTTTCACTTGGAGAACACAGAAAACACACCAAGGTGCTGCTGCAAGCAAAGTTACAGAGGTTTCCCAGAGTGTTGCTTTTCTCGAGAAAAGAGCGCTTTACAGCGCTTTCTGGCTGCTAGAGACATGCAGAAACAGCAAGTGTGGCAGAATGTGTTCCAAAGCAGCTGGAGCTACCACGGGCTCCGGACAGGCTTATTTTCACTTGGAGAACACAGAAAACACACCAAGGTGCTGCTGCAAGCAAAGTTACAGAAGTCCCCCTGAGTGTTGCTTTTCTCGAGAAAAGAGCGCTTTACAACGCTTTCTGGCTGCTAGAGACATGCAGAAAGAGCAAGTGTGGCAGAATGTGTTCCAAAGCAGCTGGAGCTACCACGGGCTCCGGACAGGCTTATTTTCACTTGGAGAACACAGAAAACACACCAAAGTGCTGCTGCAAGCAAAGTTACAGAAGTCCCCCAGAGTGTTGCTTTTCTCGAGAAAAGAGCGCTTTACAGCGCTTTCTGGCTGCTAGAGACATGCAGAAAGAGCAAGTGTGGCAGAATGTGTTCCAAAGCAGCTGGAGCTACCACGGGCTCCGGACAGGCTTATTTTCACTTGGAGAACACAGAAAACACACCAAGGTGCTGCTGCAAGCAAAGTTACAGAGGTTTCCCAGAGTGTTGCTTTTCTCGAGAAAAGAGCGCTTTACAGCGCTTTCTGGCTGCTAGAGACATGCAGAAAGAGCAAGTGTGGCAGAATGTGTTCCAAAGCAGCTGGAGCTACCACAGGCTCCGGACAGGCTTATTTTCACTTGGAGAACACAGAAAACACACCAAGGTGCTGCTGCAAGCAAAGTTACAGAGGTTTCCCAGAGTGTTGCTTTTCTCGAGAAAAGAGCGCTTTACAGCGCTTTCTGGCTGCTAGAGACATGCAGAAAGAGCAAGTGTGGCAGAATGTGTTCCAAAGCAGCTGGAGCTACCACGGGCTCCGGACAGGCTTATTTTCACTTGGAGAACACAGAAAACACCCCAAGGTGCTGCTGCAAGCAAAGTTATCGAACCCCCCCTGAGAGGCCCGAAGCTCTATGTGCAGTGTTGCTTTTCTCGGGCAAAAGAGAGCTTTACAGCGCTTTCTGGCTGCTAGAGACATGCAGAAACAGCAAGTGTGGCAGAATGTGTTCCAAAGCAGCTGGAGCTACCACGGGCTCCGGACAGGCTTATTTTCACTTGGAGAACACAGAAAACACACCAAGGTGCTGCTGCAAGCAAAGTTACAGAACCCCCCCTGAGAGCTGCTTTTCTCGGGCAAAAGAGAGCTTTACAGCGCTTTCTGGCTGCTAGAGACATGCAGAAAGAGCAAGTGTGGCAGAATGTGTTCCAAAGCAGCTGGAGCTACCACAGGCTCCGGACAGGCTTATTTTCACTTGGAGAACACAGAAAACACACCAAGGTGCTGCTGCAAGCAAAGTTACAGAGGTTTCCCAGAGTGTTGCTTTTCTCGAGAAAAGAGCGCTTTACAGCGCTTTCTGGCTGCTAGAGACATGCAGAAAGAGCAAGTGTGGCAGAATGTGTTCCAAAGCAGCTGGAGCTACCACAGGCTCCGGACAGGCTTATTTTCACTTGGAGAACACAGAAAACACACCAAGGTGCTGCTGCAAGCAAAGTTACAGAAGTCCCCCTGAGTGTTGCTTTTCTCGAGAAAAGAGCGCTTTACAGCGCTTTCTGGCTGCTAGAGACATGCAGAAAGAGCAAGTGTGGCAGAATGTGTTCCAAAGCAGCTGGAGCTACCACGGGCTCCTGACAGGCTTATTTTCACTTGGAGAACACAGAAAACACACCAAGGTGCTGCTGCAAGCAAAGTTACAGAAGTCCCCCTGAGTGTTGCTTTTCTCGAGAAAAGAGCGCTTTACAGCGCTTTCTGGCTGCTAGAGACATGCAGAAAGAGCAAGTGTGGCAGAATGTGTTCCAAAGCAGCTGGAGCTACCACGGGCTCCGGACAGGCTTATTTTCACTTGGAGAACACAGAAAACACACCAAGGTGCTGCTGCAAGCAAAGTTACAGAAGTCCCCCAGAGTGTTGCTTTTCTCGAGAAAAGAGCGCTTTACAGCGCTTTCTGGCTGCTAGAGACATGCAGACAGAGCAAGTGTGGCAGAATGTGTTCCAAAGCAGCTGGAGCTACCACAGGCTCCGGACAGGCTTATTTTCACTTGGAGAACACAGAAAACACACCAAGGTGCTGCTGCAAGCAAAGTTACAGAACCCCCCCTGAGAGTTGCTTTTCTCGGGCAAAAGAGAGCTTTACAGCGCTTTCTCGCTGCTAGAGATACGCACAAACAGCAAGAGTGGCAGAATGTGTTCCAAAGCAGCTGGAGCTACCACGGGCTCCGGACAGGCTTATTTTCACTTGGAGAACACAGAAAACACACCAAGGTGCTGCTGCAAGCAAAGTTACAGAGGTTTCCCAGAGTGTTGCTTTTCTCGAGAAAAGAGCGCTTTACAGCGCTTTCTGGCTGCTAGAGACATGCAGAAAGAGCAAGTGTGGCAGAATGTGTTCCAAAGCAGCTGGAGCTACCACGGGCTCCGGACAGGCTTATTTTCACTTGGAGAACACAGAAAACACACCAAGGTGCTGCTGCAAGCAAAGTTACAGAGGTTTCCCAGAGTGTTGCTTTTCTCGAGAAAAGAGCGCTTTACAGCGCTTTCTGGCTGCTAGAGACATGCAGAAAGAGCAAGTGTGGCAGAATGTGTTCCAAAGCAGCTGGAGCTACCACGGGCTCCGGACAGGCTTATTTTCACTTGGAGAACACAGAAAACACACCAAGGTGCTGCTGCAAGCAAAGTTACAGAAGTCCCCCTGAGTGTTGCTTTTCTCGAGAAAAGAGCGCTTTACAGCGCTTTCTGGCTGCTAGAGACATGCAGAAAGAGCAAGTGTGGCAGAATGTGTTCCAAAGCAGCTGGAGCTACCACGGGCTCAGGACAGGCTTATTTTCACTTGGAGAACACAGAAAACACACCAAGGTGCTGCTGCAAGCAAAGTTACAGAGGTTTCCCAGAGTGTTGCTTTTCTCGAGAAAAGAGCGCTTTCCAGCGCTTTCTGGCTGCTAGAGACATGCAGAAAGAGCAAGTGTGGCAGAATGTGTTCCAAAGCAGCTGGAGCTACCACGGGCTCCGGACAGGCTTATTTTCACTTGGAGAACACAGAAAACACACCAAGGTGCTGCTGCAAGCAAAGTTACAGAGGTTTCCCAGAGTGTTGCTTTTCTCGAGAAAAGAGCGCTTTACAGCGCTTTCTGGCTGCTAGAGACATGCAGAAAGAGCAAGTGTGGCAGAATGTGTTCCAAAGCAGCTGGAGCTACCACAGGCTCCGGACAGGCTTATTTTCACTTGGAGAACACAGAAAACACACCAAGGTGCTGCTGCAAGCAAAGTTACAGAGGTTTCCCAGAGTGTTGCTTTTCTCGAGAAAAGAGCGCTTTACAGCGCTTTCTGGCTGCTAGAGACATGCAGAAAGAGCAAGTGTGGCAGAATGTGTTCCAAAGCAGCTGGAGCTACCACAGGCTCCGGACAGGCTTATTTTCACTTGGAGAACACAGAAAACACACCAAGGTGCTGCTGCAAGCAAAGTTACAGAAGTCCCCCTGAGTGTTGCTTTTCTCGAGAAAAGAGCGCTTTACAGCGCTTTCTGGCTGCTAGAGACATGCAGAAAGAGCAAGTGTGGCAGAATGTGTTCCAAAGCAGCTGGAGCTACCACGGGCTCCTGACAGGCTTATTTTCACTTGGAGAACACAGAAAACACACCAAGGTGCTGCTGCAAGCAAAGTTACAGAAGTCCCCCTGAGTGTTGCTTTTCTCGAGAAAAGAGCGCTTTACAGCGCTTTCTGGCTGCTAGAGACATGCAGAAAGAGCAAGTGTGGCAGAATGTGTTCCAAAGCAGCTGGAGCTACCACGGGCTCCGGACAGGCTTATTTTCACTTGGAGAACACAGAAAACACACCAAGGTGCTGCTGCAAGCAAAGTTACAGAAGTCCCCCTGAGTGTTGCTTTTCTCGAGAAAAGAGCGCTTTACAGCGCTTTCTGGCTGCTAGAGACATGCAGAAAGAGCAAGTGTGGCAGAATGTGTTCCAAAGCAGCTGGAGCTACCACAGGCTCCGGACAGGCTTATTTTCACTTGGAGAACACAGAAAACACACCAAGGTGCTGCTGCAAGCAAAGTTACAGAAGTCCCCCTGAGTGTTGCTTTTCTCGGGCAAAAGAGAGCTTTACAGCGCTTTCTGGCTGCTAGAGACACGCACAAACAGCAAGAGTGGCAGAATGTGTTCCAAAGCAGCTGGAGCTACCACGGGCTCCGGACAGGCTTATTTTCGCTTGGAGAACACAGAAAACACACCAAGGTGCTGCTGCAAGCAAAGTTACAGAAGTCCCTCTGAGTGTTGCTTTTCTCGAGAAAAGAGCGCTTTACAGCGCTTTCTGGCTGCTAGAGACATGCAGAAAGAGCAAGTGTGGCAGAATGTGTTCCAAAGCAGCTGGAGCTACCACGGGCTCCGGACAGGCTTATTTTCACTTGGAGAACACAGAAAACACACCAAGGTGCTGCTGCAAGCAAAGTTACAGAGGTTTCCCAGAGTGTTGCTTTTCTCGAGAAAAGAGCGCTTTACAGCGCTTTCTGGCTGCTAGAGACATGCAGAAAGAGCAAGTGTGGCAGAATGTGTTCCAAAGCAGCTGGAGCTACCACGGGCTCAGGACAGGCTTATTTTCACTTGGAGAACACAGAAAACACACCAAGGTGCTGCTGCAAGCAAAGTTACAGAGGTTTCCCAGAGTGTTGCTTTTCTCGAGAAAAGAGCGCTTTCCAGCGCTTTCTGGCTGCTAGAGACATGCAGAAACAGCAAGTGTGGCAGAATGTGTTCCAAAGCAGCTGGAGCTACCACGGGCTCCGGACAGGCTTATTTTCACTTGGAGAACACAGAAAACACACCAAGGTGCTGCTGCAAGCAAAGTTACAGAAGTCCCCCTGAGTGTTGCTTTTCTCGAGAAAAGAGCGCTTTACAGCGCTTTCTGGCTGCTAGAGACATGCAGACAGAGCAAGTGTGGCAGAATGTGTTCCAAAGCAGCTGGAGCTACCACGGGCTCCGGACAGGCTTATTTTCACTTGGAGAACACAGAAAACACACCAAGGTGCTGCTGCAAGCAAAGTTACAGAAGTCCCCCTGAGTGTTGCTTTTCTCGAGAAAAGAGCGCTTTACAGCGCTTTCTGGCTGCTAGAGACATGCAGAAAGAGCAAGTGTGGCACAATGTGTTCCAAAGCAGCTGGAGCTACCACGGGCTCTGGACAGGCTTATTTTCACTTGGAGAACACAGAAAACACACCAAGGTGCTGCTGCAAGCAAAGTTACAGAGGTTTCCCAGAGTGTTGCTTTTCTCGAGAAAAGAGCGCTTTACAGCGCTTTCTGGCTGCTAGAGAGATGCAGAAACAGCAAGTGTGGCAGAATGTGTTCCAAAGCAGCTGGAGCTACCACGGGCTCCGGACAGGCTTATTTTCACTTGGAGAACACAGAAAACACACCAAGGTGCTGCTGCAAGCAAAGTTACAGAAGTCCCCCTGAGTGTTGCTTTTCTCGAGAAAAGAGTGCTTTACAACGCTTTCTGGCTGCTAGAGACATGCAGAAAGAGCAAGTGTGGCAGAATGTGTTCCAAAGCAGCTGGAGCTACCACGGGCTCCGGACAGGCTTATTTTCACTTGGAGAACACAGAAAACACACCAAGGTGCTGCTGCAAGCAAAGTTACAGAGGTTTCCCAGAGTGTTGCTTTTCTCGAGAAAAGAGCGCTTTACAGCGCTTTCTGGCTGCTAGAGACATGCAGACAGAGCAAGTGTGGCAGAATGTGTTCCAAAGCAGCTGGAGCTACCACGGGCTCCTGACAGGCTTATTTTCACTTGGAGAACACAGAAAACACACCAAGGTGCTGCTGCAAGCAAAGTTACAGAAGTCCCCCTGAGTGTTGCTTTTCTCGAGAAAAGAGCGCTTTACAGCGCTTTCTGGCTGCTAGAGACATGCAGAAAGAGCAAGTGTGGCAGAATGTGTTCCAAAGCAGCTGGAGCTACCACGGGCTCCGGACAGGCTTATTTTCACTTGGAGAACACAGAAAACACACCAAGGTGCTGCTGCAAGCAAAGTTACAGAACCCCCCCTGAGAGTTGCTTTTCTCGGGCAAAAGAGAGCTTTACAGCGCTTTCTCGCTGCTAGAGATACGCACAAACAGCAAGAGTGGCAGAATGTGTTCCAAAGCAGCTGGAGCTACCACAGGCTCCGGACAGGCTTATTTTCACTTGGAGAACACAGAAAACACACCAAGGTGCTGCTGCAAGCAAAGTTACAGAACCCCCCCTGAGAGTTGCTTTTCTCGGGCAAAAGAGAGCTTTACAGCGCTTTCTCGCTGCTAGAGATACGCACAAACAGCAAGAGTGGCAGAATGTGTTCCAAAGCAGCTGGAGCTACCACGGGCTCCGGACAGGCTTATTTTCACTTGGAGAACACAGAAAACACACCAAGGTGCTGCTGCAAGCAAAGTTACAGAGGTCCCCCTGAGTGTTGCTTTTCTCGAGAAAAGAGCGCTTTACAGCGCTTTCTGGCTGCTAGAGACATGCAGAAAGAGCAAGTGTGGCAGAATGTGTTCCAAAGCAGCTGGAGCTACCACGGGCTCCGGACAGGCTTATTTTCACTTGGAGAACACAGAAAACACACCAAGGTGCTGCTGCAAGCAAAGTTACAGAAGTCCCCCTGAGTGTTGCTTTTCTCGAGAAAAGAGCGCTTTACAGCGCTTTCTGGCTGCTAGAGACATGCAGACAGAGCAAGTGTGGCAGAATGTGTTCCAAAGCAGCTGGAGCTACCACGGGCTCTGGACAGGCTTATTTTCACTTGGAGAACACAGAAAACACACCAAGGTGCTGCTGCAAGCAAAGTTACAGAAGTCCCCCTGAGTGTTGCTTTTCTCGAGAAAAGAGCGCTTTACAGCGCTTTCTGGCTGCTAGAGACATGCAGACAGAGCAAGTGTGGCAGAATGTGTTCCAAAGCAGCTGGAGCTACCACGGGCTCCGGACAGGCTTATTTTCACTTGGAGAACACAGAAAACACACCAAGGTGCTGCTGCAAGCAAAGTTACAGAAGTCCCCCTGAGTGTTGCTTTTCTCGAGAAAAGAGCGCTTTACAGCGCTTTCTGGCTGCTAGAGACATGCAGAAAGAGCAAGTGTGGCACAATGTGTTCCAAAGCAGCTGGAGCTACCACGGGCTCTGGACAGGCTTATTTTCACTTGGAGAACACAGAAAACACACCAAGGTGCTGCTGCAAGCAAAGTTACAGAGGTTTCCCAGAGTGTTGCTTTTCTCGAGAAAAGAGCGCTTTACAGCGCTTTCTGGCTGCTAGAGAGATGCAGAAACAGCAAGTGTGGCAGAATGTGTTCCAAAGCAGCTGGAGCTACCACGGGCTCCGGACAGGCTTATTTTCACTTGGAGAACACAGAAAACACACCAAGGTGCTGCTGCAAGCAAAGTTACAGAAGTCCCCCTGAGTGTTGCTTTTCTCGAGAAAAGAGTGCTTTACAACGCTTTCTGGCTGCTAGAGACATGCAGAAAGAGCAAGTGTGGCAGAATGTGTTCCAAAGCAGCTGGAGCTACCACGGGCTCCGGACAGGCTTATTTTCACTTGGAGAACACAGAAAACACACCAAGGTGCTGCTGCAAGCAAAGTTACAGAAGTCCCCCAGAGTGTTGTTTTTCTCGAGAAAAGAGCGCTTTACAGCGCTTTCTGGCTGCTAGAGACATGCAGAAAGAGCAAGTGTGGCAGAATGTGTTCCAAAGCAGCTGGAGCTACCACGGGCTCCGGACAGGCTTATTTTCACTTGGAGAACACAGAAAACACACCAAGGTGCTGCTGCAAGCAAAGTTACAGAGGTTTCCCAGAGTGTTGCTTTTCTCGAGAAAAGAGCGCTTTACAGCGCTTTCTGGCTGCTAGAGACATGCAGAAAGAGCAAGTGTGGCAGAATGTGTTCCAAAGCAGCTGGAGCTACCACGGGCTCCGGACAGGCTTATTTTCACTTGGAGAACACAGAAAACACACCAAGGTGCTGCTGCAAGCAAAGTTACACAAGTCCCCCTGAGTGTTGCTTTTCTCGAGAAAAGAGCGCTTTACAGCGCTTTCTGGCTGCTAGAGACATGCAGAAAGAGCAAGTGTGGCAGAATGTGTTCCAAAGCAGCTGGAGCTACCACGGGCTCCGGACAGGCTTATTTTCACTTGGAGAACACAGAAAACACACCAAGGTGCTGCTGCAAGCAAAGTTACAGAACCCCCCCTGAGAGTTGCTTTTCTCGGGCAAAAGAGAGCTTTACAGCGCTTTCTCGCTGCTAGAGATACGCACAAACAGCAAGTGTGGCAGAATGTGTTCCAAAGCAGCTGGAGCTACCACAGGCTCCGGACAGGCTTATTTTCACTTGGAGAACACAGAAAACACCCCAAGGTGCTGCTGCAAGCAAAGTTACAGAACCCCCCCTGAGAGTTGCTTTTCTCGGGCAAAAGAGAGCTTTACAGCGCTTTCTCGCTGCTAGAGATACGCACAAACAGCAAGAGTGGCAGAATGTGTTCCAAAGCAGCTGGAGCTACCACGGGCTCCGGACAGGCTTATTTTCACTTGGAGAACACAGAAAACACACCAAGGTGCTGCTGCAAGCAAAGTTACAGAAGTCCCCCTGAGTGTTGCTTTTCTCGAGAAAAGAGCGCTTTACAGCGCTTTCTGGCTGCTAGAGACATGCAGAAAGAGCAAGTGTGGCGCAATGTGTTCCAAAGCAGCTGGAGCTACCACGGGCTCCGGACAGGCTTATTTTCACTTGGAGAACACAGAAAACACACCAAGGTGCTGCTGCAAGCAAAGTTACAGAGGTCCCCCTGAGTGTTGCTTTTCTCGAGAAAAGAGCGCTTTACAGCGCTTTCTGGCTGCTAGAGACATGCAGACAGAGCAAGTGTGGCAGAATGTGTTCCAAAGCAGCTGGAGCTACCACGGGCTCTGGACAGGCTTCTTTTCACTTGGAGAACACAGAAAACACACCAAGGTGCTGCTGCAAGCAAAGTTACAGAAGTCCCCCTGAGTGTTGCTTTTCTCGAGAAAAGAGGGCTTTACAGCGCTTTCTGGCTGCTAGAGACATGCAGACAGAGCAAGTGTGGCAGAATGTGTTCCAAAGCAGCTGGAGCTACCACGGGCTCCGGACAGGCTTATTTTCACTTGGAGAACACAGAAAACACACCAAGGTGCTACTGCAAGCAAAGTTACAGAGGTTTCCCAGAGTGTTGCTTTTCTCGAGAAAAGAGCGCTTTACAGCGCTTTCTGGCTGCTAGAGACATGCAGAAAGAGCAAGTGTGGCAGAATGTGTTCCAAAGCAGCTGGAGCTACCACGGGCTCCGGACAGGCTTATTTTCACTTGGAGAACACAGAAAACACACCAAGGTGCTGCTGCAAGCAAAGTTACAGAGGTTTCCCAGAGTGTTGCTTTTCTCGAGAAAAGAGCGCTTTACAGCGCTTTCTGGCTGCTAGAGACATGCAGAAAGAGCAAGTGTGGCAGAATGTGTTCCAAAGCAGCTGGAGCTACCACAGGCTCCGGACAGGCTTATTTTCACTTGGAGAACACAGAAAACACACCAAGGTGCTGCTGCAAGCAAAGTTACAGAGGTTTCCCAGAGTGTTGCTTTTCTCGAGAAAAGAGCGCTTTACAGCGCTTTCTGGCTGCTAGAGACATGCAGAAAGAGCAAGTGTGGCAGAATGTGTTCCAAAGCAGCTGGAGCTACCACAGGCTCCGGACAGGCTTATTTTCACTTGGAGAACACAGAAAACACACCAAGGTGCTGCTGCAAGCAAAGTTACAGAAGTCCCCCTGAGTGTTGCTTTTCTCGAGAAAAGAGCGCTTTACAGCGCTTTCTGGCTGCTAGAGACATGCAGAAAGAGCAAGTGTGGCAGAATGTGTTCCAAAGCAGCTGGAGCTACCACGGGCTCCTGACAGGCTTATTTTCACTTGGAGAACACAGAAAACACACCAAGGTGCTGCTGCAAGCAAAGTTACAGAAGTCCCCCTGAGTGTTGCTTTTCTCGAGAAAAGAGCGCTTTACAGCGCTTTCTGGCTGCTGGAGACATGCAGAAAGAGCAAGTGTGGCAGAATGTGTTCCAAAGCAGCTGGAGCTACCACGGGCTCCGGACAGGCTTATTTTCACTTGGAGAACACAGAAAACACACCAAGGTGCTGCTGCAAGCAAAGTTACAGAAGTCCCCCTGAGTGTTGCTTTTCTCGAGAAAAGAGCGCTTTACAGCGCTTTCTGGCTGCTAGAGACATGCAGACAGAGCAAGTGTGGCAGAATGTGTTCCAAAGCAGCTGGAGCTACCACGGGCTCAGGACAGGCTTATTTTCACTTGGAGAACACAGAAAACACACCAAGGTGCTGCTGCAAGCAAAGTTACAGAGGTTTCCCAGAGTGTTGCTTTTCTCGAGAAAAGAGCGCTTTACAGCGCTTTCTGGCTGCTAGAGACATGCAGAAACAGCAAGTGTGGCAGAATGTGTTCCAAAGCAGCTGGAGCTACCACGGGCTCCGGACAGGCTTATTTTCACTTGGAGAACACAGAAAACACACCAAGGTGCTGCTGCAAGCAAAGTTACAGAAGTCCCCCTGAGTGTTGCTTTTCTCGAGAAAAGAGCGCTTTACAACGCTTTCTGGCTGCTAGAGACATGCAGAAAGAGCAAGTGTGGCAGAATGTGTTCCAAAGCAGCTGGAGCTACCACGGGCTCCGGACAGGCTTATTTTCACTTGGAGAACACAGAAAACACACCAAAGGTGCTGCTGCAAGCAAAGTTACAGAGGTTTCCAGAGTGTTGCTTTTCTCGAGAAAAGAGCGCTTTACAGCGCTTTCTGGCTGCTAGAGACATGCAGAAAGAGCAAGTGTGGCAGAATGTGTTCCAAAGCAGCTGGAGCTACCACGGGCTCCGGACAGGCTTATTTTCACTTGGAGAACACAGAAAACACACCAAGGTGCTGCTGCAAGCAAAGTTACAGAGGTTTCCCAGAGTGTTGCTTTTCTCGAGAAAAGAGCGCTTTACAGCGCTTTCTGGCTGCTAGAGACATGCAGAAAGAGCAAGTGTGGCAGAATGTGTTCCAAAGCAGCTGGAGCTACCACAGGCTCCGGACAGGCTTATTTTCACTTGGAGAACACAGAAAACACACCAAGGTGCTGCTGCAAGCAAAGTTACAGAGGTTTCCCAGCTCTATGTGCAGTGTTGCTTTTCTCGGAGAAAAGAGCGCTTTACAGCGCTTTCTGGCTGCTAGAGACATGCAGAAGAGCAAGTGTGGCAGAAGGTGTTCCAAAGCAGCTGGAGCTACCACGGGCTCCGGACAGGCTTATTTTCACTTGGAGAACACAGAAAACACCCCAAGGTGCTGCTGCAAGCAAAGTTATCGAACCCCCCCTGAGAGGCCCGAAGCTCTATGTGCAGTGTTGCTTTTCTCGGGCAAAAGAGAGC